>NC_060273.1:2615536-2703301 GCF_021613505.1 Equus quagga
TTGAGTAGATGGGTTAACTGTGGTTTTTTTCCACCTCAAAGTACAATTTGCGTACAATGCAATCTTAAATCTGGAAGTGCATCCTCAAAGGGTTTGATAGACGCACATGCCTGTGAAACCCAGACTCCTTTCCAGATACAGAGCATACACAACCCTGCCCCCAGAAAGCTCCTTCCTGCTCCCTCCCAGGGAATCTCCGCCCTCCCACCTCCAGGCAGCCACTGCTCACAGCAGACATTCTTAACCACGGGACAATGTAGGGAGAACAGAGTTTGTAAGTCGTTTTAGGAAGAAAATGGATAATCAAATTAATCCAACCAAGAGATGAGTCAATGTAAAGAGCTTATGTGGTTTATTTAATTTACTTAAATATGGAACAAATAAACATCTGTGGGAATCCTGGTTACAGAGTAGAATAGAACAGTTAGAAAAAGTAACCACATCCAAACAATTATGTAACTCACCAAAATTGGGAGTGGAGGACATTCGTTTCCCAGGGCTGCTGCAACAAATGACCACAAACCTGGCTTCAAACAACAGAAATGTATTCTCCCCCAGCTCTGGAGCCAGAAATCTGAAATGAAACTGTATGCAGGCCGTGTTCCCCGGGAGGTCTCTAAAGGAGAACCTTTCCTTGCTTCCTCCAGGTTCTGGTGGCCGCCAGCATCCTTGGCGTCCCTTGGCTTGTGGACACGTCTCCAGTCTCTGCCTCCATCTGCACATGGCCTTCTCCCTGTATCTGTGTGTCTTCTCTTTTTCTGTCTCTTCTAAGGACACCTGTCACTGGAGTTCTTGTCCATTCCATCTAGGATAATCTCAAGATCCCTACCTTAATTACATCTGCAAAGACGCTCGTTCCTAAGAAAGTCACCTTCTGAGGTTCCTGGTGGACATATCTTTTGGGGACCACAATTCAACCCACTGCAGCGAGTCACCCAAGTGTCAGCCTGACATTTGCCTGGGAGCCTCTCCTGGACTCCAGATCCACCGGATCCCACCTCTAAGTGCCCTGAACCCTGCGCCCCGCCCCCCCCCGGAGGCCGCTATGCCCATCAACTCAAGCCCACCTGCCTCCCTCCTTTGAGAGGCTCCAGCGCATCGCTGGGGGCAGCACCCTCAGAGAATTGTTCTCTTTGTCAACTTCTCCTCATTGATCTCTAGAGTTTGCAGGAGCCTGGGAGAAGCAGACTCCTGTGTCAGGCCTCCATCCTGACCCACACCCTATCTGCCCTTCCAGCTGCCTGTCCTTGAACCTGCCTTTCAAACAGATTTCTGGAACAACATTCAAATGAAACATGGTTACTCCCAAATGGTGGGATTTAGGACATTTTTCTCTTTCTTCTCTATTCTTTTCTGTATTCCTTCAACTTTTTTATATCAATTTTATAAAAACAAAGTGATTATTTTTTATAAAAATGACATGTACTTTTTAACCTTTAAGTTCTCAAAAGATGTAAGAGTGGAGTTGTCAGTGTCAGGAGCAGCGTGGGAAATGGGTCCCTGACTCTGCTGGAGGAGTCTGCTGGGGACCTTCTCATGGTTTAAAAACTCTTAAAACGTGGAGCCTGTTTGACTAAAGCGCTGCTCTCATAGAAAATTTATCCCAAGAAATTATTAGGAAGGTCTGCCAAGGCTTATAAAAAAGTATTTACATGAATGTATCATTTTTAATGAGGTTTATCAACAGCCCAGATGTCCAGTACTAAGAGATCGGCTAAAAGTGGGGTTCTGGTGATTTCTAACAGTTTCTTCTTTAGGCTCCTTTCGTTGACTTTCATGTTCTAATGAGAATGCATTACTTTTATAATCATCGTAAAGGAATTTTCAGCTTGCAGAGAAGTCTGGCTCTGCAAGTTCGGCACCTTTTCTCCTGTTGTCCTAGACAGCCACCCAGGACAGCAGTGTGATGAGGCTGAGAATGAGCAGCCCAGATGGGGCGCCCGTAACTTCTTCTTCAGCCACTATCCAGCTCTGACATTAAAAGGAAAAACAAGCCTCCTTAGTAGGCACATGATCTGGATGGTGGCTTTGCACCCGGCCATAAGGCTCAGTAAGCAGAGACCTCCTGGGGGTGGAGAGAAAGGGAGGCCCAGTGAAGACAGACTCTACACAGAGAGCCTGCTCTGCCCAGAGACTGAGAATGGGGGTGATGGCAGCTGGCGGAGGTGTGGGGGTGTCAGCAGGACATAGAAATAAGTGCCTGGAAATAAGCATTGTTTCAGGCACCTTCAGTTACCTGCATTTTCACATACCTGCTTTATTGGGTAAACATCCAAGGAGGAACCAGGGACTCCGCATCACTTCCTCACCTTAGACGAACACCTGGACAGTATGGGCAGCGAGGTCTCAGCTCACCACCACCCCCTCGTGTCCGATGGAGCACACGGCAGGGACAGGTGCTGAAAGGAAAGACTTAACTGGAGAAGAATCCACCTGAGAAGATGGAGGATGCCAGCTCAGGGGATCCCACAAGAGGGAGGGACCAAGGGAACACTAACATTTACCCTACAAAAACTATGCTTAACAAAATATCTCATGACTCCAAGCTATGTTCTCAAACCTGAAGTTGAAAGTTGCTGGGTCAATTGTATTAGTAAATCCAATAGCAAGAAAAAGCCCCTCTCTGTTAACGCTGGATGGGGGGAAAACACACCGTAGGACACTGGTCACTCATGGTCCAGCCAGCCCTCTCCCAGCCTCCACCTTCCTCACCAGGTGGGCCTCCCATGTTCCCACCATGCATGTCCCCTCAGTGGTCAGAGGGACTTCCACTGTCCACTGGGTCATGGCACTCACTGCTTTGATTGTGGCAGGATGGGCAGTTCCACTGGCAAACCACGTCAGTGCCTTCCGGTCAGCCCAGTCAGCACGGGGTGAACTGGGGACCTGGACTGTCCCTTGTACGTGCTCACCCAGCACCCAGGGCTCTGTGTGTCCCAGCCTCACCCATGTTTGCCCGTGTCAGCCCATGTGATGACCCCGTGCAGAGTGTTAATGTCCCCTGGGGCTCGCTTTCTCCCTGGTCTCGGGCACTAGCCCCTCCTAGGACGTGTCCGGGGTCACCTGTGCCTCAGAAGGGGGTGTCAGATGACCTGAGCCAGGACCCACCCAGAGCCCACCCCTGATTCTGCGTGGGGCCATCGGGCATCTCCACCATGCTGGCCCTGGCACGTCACTAACCAGGAGAGCATGTGGTTCCGAGGTCCCACTACGGCCTTGCGTGCCAAGCACAGACCAGGGCAGCACTTCACTCTGCCCAGCCGGGGGGACAAACGGCCTCCTTATGTTTGGCCATGGCAAGCTGCAAGGCTAGCCACATGGGAAAGCACCACAGAGCCCACGTTAGTGACACATTGTGACAGCTGTCATGGAGAACTGTAAAGGTTGTGATGCGCAGGAGTGACAGGGTGGAGGGAGCAGCAGGCTCCGAGGAAGAGACAACATCCAAACTGAGGCCTGGAGGAAGAACAGGACTCAACCAGGAAAGAGGGGGCATTCTAGACAGAGGGAACAGCATCTGCAAGGACCTGGAGGCAGGCAAGAGCTGGGCACACAGGCGCCACGTGGTCAGTGGGTCGAGCCTAGCCAGAGGGAGGGTGACAGGAGATGGGAGGGGGCCCTCAGGGGTAGGGTGCCCAGCCTGGACAGGACCCTAGGAGCACTGGAAGCCGCAGGGGGTATGATATGCTGGTGGGCCTTGTTGAGTGTGGATTTGACGCCCTCCAGCTGCAGAGCTGAGGGGAGGAGGGAGGGAGGAGAGGAGGGAGAGGGAAGCAGAGAGGCCAGACTGGAGGCAGTGGCAGCCTGAGTGAGCTGGTGGAGAAGCCAGGGGAGAGGAGGTGACAGTGCCTGGTGGGGAGGACACTTGTCCTGTTTGCGGCTACCCACCAGTGTTTGTCCACCCTCCCTGTTTGGGGAACCAGAACCCCCCTCCAGCCTACCTCCCTGGGCTCCCAGGTGAGCAGAAGGCTGGCTTTGGGTGGAGGCCTTTTCCATGGGGGGAGGGGGCTGGGGGGAGTGGAGGGAAGCAATCCAGGCTCCCCAGAGCTTCCCACACTTCCGTGCGCTCACAGCACTGGGGGATCTTGTGAAAATGTAGGTCTGCCTGAGCAGCTCCAAGGTGCCCCTGAGTCTGTCCTGCTGGCCTGGTCCCTTGGCCACACTGAGGCAGGGTTCTTCCAGTGGGGGCCCAGACACAGTGGAGGCTGCCTAGTCCCCCTGACGGCTTGGCAGTGGCTCCCCAGGCACTGAGCCTCCCTGGCTGCTCCAGCTTGGAGTGCCCGTGCCCCCAGGACCACCCCCCACCCGTGGGGGGTCAGGGGAGAAATGCCCCCGCCCAGCATCTTTGTCCTCCAGGAGGCCGATGCTGAAGCACGTGCCCCGCGGTTCTCAGAGGGCCCCAGCCAGACTGCACCTCAGTCGCCCACAGCGGCAATCTCCTCGTTCAGGCAAACTTCATTGGGTTTCTTCCCTCCCTGCCTCGGTTTCCCCACTCCTCAGTGGAGCTTCTGGTATCGCCTCCCACATAAACTACCTGCACCCAAGTCCTGGTCCCAGGTCGGCCTTTGGGGAGCACTGGTGAGACTAGGAGAGTGTGTGTGATGAGACTGAGCATGGGGATGCTCGGGGCATGTGCTCCACAGCACCCCCACTCGTCCTCCTGGCCCCCAGGGCCCCTGGTGCCACTAATGTCCTTCCATAAGCTACCTTTCTGATTGAACTGACCCGAGAGGGTTCTGCTGTTTGCAACCAAAACCTGTACAGTGCAGACTGGTGGAGAAAGATTTAGGAGTTAGGGATGGGTACTGGGATGGACGGGACATGGGCGACCATGAGGGAGCTGTCCAGCGGGCCACTCAGGTCCACAGATGCTCTGCACGGCATCAAATTGAAACGTACAGGTGTTTATTAGAAACAGGATAGAAGGGGACTGGGCATGACCCAGCAGATGGCCCCAACTCTCAGATGCTCTGTTGTGCTCAGGCCGGCTATACGGACAGGGGAGCCCAGAGCAGAGCGAGGAGCAGCAGCGGTGGGGAGGGGCCTGGCCTGTGAATGCCACTGCGGGCCATGAGCTTCTGGATCCAGTTGAAGTGTGTGCTGACGTTGGTGTAGACACCGGGCCTGTTGGGTCTCCCACAGCCCACTCCCCAGCTCACGATTCCAACCTGAATCCACATGCCATTCTCCTCACAGGCCAAGGGTCCACCTGAGTCACCCTGGGGAGCAGCATAGGTAAGCCCAGACCAGGACAGAGCGGGAGGGGTTAGCAGAGGGGCAGTGGGGCTAGGCAGACCAAGTGAAAATCCCACTCCTCCCCTGGAAGCAGCCAAGCCTCAGTTGCTGCATCTGTAAAGGGGCAATGGTCTCCAGCTCCCAGGGGCACCACGAGGACCAAACGAGGTACAGGGGCACAGGCTGCTCTCGGGCCTGGGGCCAGGTGGTGGGATGCTGAGCCCAGAAGCCCCTGACTGGGGTGGGAAGGACACTCACGAAGCAGGCATCCTTGCCGCCTTCGGGATCACCAGCACAGACCATATCTCCCCAGATGTCAAGGCGGAAAGCAGGCTGCTCGTAGAGGTAGTTGCACATGGTGGTGTTTATGATGTCGACCTGCACCTCCTGGAGGATGTAGGGAGCTGGCAGCACTGCCGAGGAGTTGAGGGACAGAGAAAGATGGCCTCCTGAGCCCCTCCTCTGCCATCTGGTTGGGAGGAATGGCATAGGCTCCGGGGGGCGGGGGTGTCCCTGGGGCACCCACAGGGCCGGGGCCATGGCTCTTGATGAGTCCCCAGCTTCAGCCAACAGCCAGCACATCGTGGGTGATGAGCAATCTCACAGAAAGACCCAGTGGATGGACTGGCTCTTATAGCTCCTCCCTGGGAGCTGGGTTCCCCACTGTAGCATGGGGATGACAGCCCCCATCCAAGCCAGTGGGCAGGGACCTTAGCACGCCCAGGGGGAGGGACTGAGATGGTTTAGGATTAATACAGTCCAGCTGTGACACCCAGGCGCCTGAGCAGGGTGCACCCCGGGGCCTGCACCAAGAGCTTCATGCTGCTCCCTTACGGCTCCTGCTGACCCCGGGATGCAGCGCCGTCATGACCAGCTTTCAGGGAAGGAGAGACCCGGGAGGACGGCCCTCCCTCAGCCCCGGCAAAGCGCCAGGGAAGCGCCGGCACCTTCGTGAGCCCAGGCCTGTCAGCTCCCTAAGTCTGGGTCTCAATCACCACCTCATCCTGCAGAGGACGGGGACAATGACACAGAAAGCTGACATGGAGACGGAGCCTACTGTCTGCCGGGCACTCTGCCAAGGCCTCTTGTAGGAACGCTTTTAACCCTCGGAACCACCCCTTGAGGTGGGAGCTCTTATCGCCCCACTTTACAGATGGGGAGGCTGAGGCGCAGTTAGCTGACGTGCCTTGCCTGAGGCCTCCCAGTTAGCACATGGCAGATCTAAGGTTACTCCAGGCTGGGGGGCTCCAGAAGGTGCCTCCTACCTATGAGAAGGAGGATGCAGCCTGGGGTTGCATGTGCCCACCTGCCAACCTTGGGTCAGGGAGGGAGGGGGCAGAGCCTGCTTGGCTGGGCCCACTGGCTCACACCCACTCAGGCCTTTGGGCACAGGGGTCTGCGGCAGGGGCGCCTCATCCAGCTCCTTCTAGGGGAAGGGAAAGGACCCCAACTCTAGAGGGCGCAGGCCTAGTGTTGACTGCTCTGTCCCCTCTGCCAATTCTGCTGTGTGACCCTTAGGGACACATCACCCTCTCTGGGCCAGTGAGCCCTGGCTTCTCCACTGAATTCTTCTGGGGCCCTGGGCAAGTCCCATTCCTCTCAGTTTCCTCGTCTATTAAGTAGGTATAAAGACGTCCCAGCCTCACTCGTAGGTAAGCTCCAGAAGGAAGAGCAAGAGAAACCTTGCCTTGCTCACTCCTGCGTCCCTAGAGCCTAGAGCAGCGCCGGGCACACAGCATGCTGGCCGGGAGCTTTCTCTGTCGTTACTACTGCTATTGAGGGAGAGGCAGGAAGAGCCAGGCCAGGGAGCAGGGGGAGAGGCATCCAGGCCCAGGGATCACATCCAACTGTGGGGCTAGAGCCCCCAGGGCACCTCTGGGGAGGCTGTGCCCAGCGTTTCAGGGTCTCAAGGTGAGAGATGAGCAGGTGGCAGCTCACACCTGCCAAGGACCCGCAGATTTAATGGGGAGCCGAGGGTGGAGGATGGCTTGAAATTGCGAGGACAGAGAAGCAGGCTCAGCACCCCAGAAGAGAGGCCACCACAGGCACATGCAGAAGGGATGGAGGAGCCAGGGTAGGGAGGCAGGATGGCCGGGGGTGGGGAGCATCCAGGGCGAGGTGGAAGGAATGCAGGGCCAAGTCAACCCCTGAGGCCTTTCTGACAGGCCCCCATGACCCCCAACACCCCTGCAGGCTGGCGGGTGCAGGCCGAGCCAAGCTGGCCCCCCTCCCCACCCTGGCTTCCGGCTCACAGTCTCTGGAAGGGAGAGGAACTCGGTGGGGTACAGAGGTGCTGCCCTCTCAGGGGGAGCAGAAGGAAGCAGGAGAGGAGAGAATGCTGAGCAGGCCAAACGCGGGCCCAGCTGTACAGGGACCAAGGTGGGGGCTGCTGTGGCTGGTGCGGCCGAATGGGGACAAGGACAATGCCACCCTCCCCTGCCCCAGCCCCGTCTGTCCCCAGCCTCACTGTGTTCTTCTGTGATGTCCCCCCAGCCGGTCACCCAGCAGTCAGTCCGGTTCTGGAACTCGGAGGAGGAGGCCTGGACACAGATGGGCTGGATGTGCTTATTGTAGGTGACAGAGGAGGACAGCTTCAACAGGGCGATGTCGTAGGCTGAGGTCCCCAGATATAAAGGACTCAAAACGATCTCCTGCACTTGGTAACGGTTCTGGTAGGCCTGCAGGTTCCAGAGAGACGGCGCGGCAGACAGCTCGCCAAACTGGACTGTCCACTCATAGGGATCGTTGTTCCTGGCAGGCGAGGAGAGAGGGGCCACCTGAGCATCCCGGGCCGGCTCCATGAGGTGAGACTGCCGGGGCTGCTGCTGGGGCTCATGCGGGATGCCGTCAACAGTTCTTACGGGCCAAAGCGTCCAGGGGAGAAAGGGTGAGAGCCCACAGAGGCCACCACCAAAGTCCCAGACCCTGGGGGTGGGAGGGGAGGGGTGCCTCCCTCTGCCTCTCATCTGGCCAGTCACTCAACCAGCCCCTCTCCTCCCCAGCCCACCTAAGGAAAGAAGGAGCAGATGCACGGGTGCCAAAGTGGGACACTCAGCAGGGTGGAGTCAGAACAGCTTCCGAGGCGGCTGTCAGCCCAGGCCAGGCTCTGTGCCCAGCACTTACCCGGCTCAGCTCATTCCTCCCACCCCTGGGACACCTCCACGGGGGGTGGGGTGAGGAAAGGGAAGGCTGGTGGTGTCATTTGGGGAGAAGAGAAGACAAGAGAGAAAAGAAAAGAACACGACACACCAATGTGCACGGGAACGTTCTGGAAGAAAGTTCTGGAAGAACCTGAACCGGGTCCTTCCAGGGGCACTAACGGGAACTCGTGTGGATGTAACTGACTGGGACTCGGTCTGGGGCTCAGGAGAACAGGGGGGCCGCATCCGCGTGTGGCTTGCGAGGAGGTCCCCGTGCAGACCCAGGACCCCGGGTCAGCGGGCCACGGGCCCCCGGACTCACGTTTGGAAGCAGTGCGCGGCCGAGAGCACCCAGCGGCGGTTGAGCAGGGTAGCTCCGCACTGGTGGTAGCCCCATAGGCGCAGGCTGCCCTGCCACGGCCAGCGCCCGAGCTTCGAGTCCTTTCCACCTATCACGCGTGTCAGGACCTTCCGTTGGCCACAGGGCCCTGGGATGGACAGTCAGACACGTGGCTGAGCTGCAGGAGGCAGGCTCACCCTCGTGCCCTCGCCCACTGGGGTGCGCGAAGGGAAGGGGCTCTCCGGGAAACCGCGCGCGTGCTGGGGTCGTCAGCCCACGGAGAAGGGGACGCTGGGAGCCCTCCCCACGTGGTCCGCAGGTGCCCGCCCCTTTCCCCCACGGTCCCATCAGTTACATGTGAGCAACGACGAGTTCTCGAAACCTGGAGTCGGGGAGAGAAAAAGATGAGGCGCCCTTTGCGCTCCGGCCCAGGTGCCTTACGCAGGGAAGCGCGCGTCCTGGGCGCCTTACCTGGAAACAGCAAGTCCTGATCCTGCAACCCTGAGGGGAGACGAGAAGGTCAGCTGCCCTGGGTGTCCACGCGCCCCATCCTCCCCCATCACCCCTGGGTCGGCCGGCAGCTCCCGCCTGAGCTCACCCCGCTTCCCGAGTTCGACTCCCACCAACAGCTGCGTCAGCAGCAGCGCCCCGAGCCGGACGTCCATGGCCTCCTCTCGGGCAGCCGCTTGGCACCCCGTCTGCTTCCGCCTGCTCCAGGGCCCGGCGGGGCGCCCCCTGGGGGAGAAAGAGCGACAGGAACCTTGGCCCCCACCGTCTGCCCCCTTGACCTCTCCGGGTGAGAGAGCTGTTTGGGAACATGATACCTCACAGTGCCCCAGCTTTGAGCTCGTGCTGGGGCTGGGTCCCCCAACCACGCCCCTTGATGTGGCCCGGGAAGCAGCGCGCCCCCACAATCCCTTTCTTGTCTGCAACCCTGGGGTTCTGGCTGCCTCCTTTTCTACCCACTCCTTCCTCCAAGAAGGCTCAAGGACGTGGCCCACAGCCAGGCCTTCCAAAGGTACGATAACGAGTCCTTGAGTGCCCACTGGAGGCCTAGCACTGTGGGCTGAGGCGGGAAGAGAGGTTCCCTTGCAGGACTTCCTGGGGGAAATGCAGGCCTTGGGTTTTGTCCTCCCTGCTGGTCCCCGCCTGCCCTGGCTGCCCCTTGGCCGCAGGCCTAGCCCCTCTCATCACCCTCCTCCAGATTAAATCGTGAAAGTTGAATTGGCCTTTCACAAACTTTTTTGCCCGGGGTTTTAGGGGGAAGGAAATTGCCAAAATGGGAGAGAGACACCGCTAGGCTGTCCATCTCAGTGTCACTGTGAGCAGTGACTCTCCAGACAGGGGTCCTAGGAGGACCGTGCCTGCTCGGTGCCCCTCTGCGTGTCCTGAACCAGGTCCAGGGTGGGGTTCGCAGAGCGATGAGTTTCCCAGCATTGGCTTCTGGGGCTCCCTCCAGGCAGGGGAGCCAGGCTGGAACCCGCAGGAGGTGTCCACTCTGTGGGAACCCTGGGTCTTGGGCCTGGCCCTGGGGTCACCCCAACGGGCCTGGGTGGTGACTATCATGGGAATCAGCTGCTGGCAGCAGGGGCAGGCAGAGCCAGGGTCCCCGCCTGGAGCAGGGAGAGAGGGCTCCAGATGATGTCCTCGATCCAGAGTACGCTGAGGGAGATGCCCATGAGACACCAAGCCATTGGTAACTACAGAACCTTCTCCAGAGGATGCAGGCGGCCTGTCACCAAGCCTCCTTGACTGCACACACTGGCGTGAGCCCCGCCAAGTCACCCTACAGAGAGAGGGCCAGTGGGTGTGGGCTCAGCCTGGCAGAGTCAGGAGCAGCATGGGTCCCAGGGAAGCCAGGGCTAGGTAGGGACTGGGTCCCTGGGCATGGCAAGGGGATGAGTTTTCCCCGACATAGTCCTTAGCACCTGAGCATTTGTGACTGGCCAGTCTCCTGGGAACTCCCTACAGTCAAGGCCAAGGGTGGCTCATTGTCCAGGAGGCAGCACCAGAAACCCCCCCTGGCTCGGGAGGGAGGCCTAGGGAGCCCCTTCTCCACTGTAGCCCTAGGGATCGCTTAAGCCGCAAACCCTGGGACTCCCCACGGTCCTTGAGAGCCCCTTCCTCTGGCTCTCCCCCACTCTGACCACCTGCCTGTCCCCTCCCCCTGCCGTCCTTTCCTAGTGAGCTCCAAGCTTGCTTCGGCCGTGGGGTCGCCTCTCCCTGCAGACTCCTCCCAGATGGTCACACGGTGGGCTTCATCACAGCATTCAAGAGAGAAAAGAAAGAGATGAAAACGAGGCCAGAGTCGAGATGATGGTTAACATGACCTGCTCAAGGCTGGACTATGGGCAGAAATAAAAAAATTACATTTTAACTTTGACTGTCACCGCATGGCCAGAGAACAGTGCCGTGGTCCTGCCCTGCAGTGAGGACATTTAGAAAGCCCCGGCATGAGATCCACTCTAGCGGGGAAGGACTGGCCTCAGAACCGGACTCAGCCTTAACCGTGCACGCTCTGCACTCTGCCTTTAAAAACCAGCCACCCCAAGACTGAAGGGGGTTCACCTATCAACTTGCCGGTTGAGGTGTACTTCCCCGGTTTGCAAACCCTTTGACAAAGCCTCTCTTTTCTTTAAAACTTATCTTTAGGGGCCGACCCAGTGGCATAGTGGTTAAGTTCTTGCGCTCCGCTTCGGCGGCCCAGGGTTTGCCGGTTCGAATTCCAGGCATGCACCTAGCACCCCTGGTCAAGCCATGCTGTGGCAGCACCCCGCACAGAGGCACTAGAAGGACTTATAACGAGGATATACAACTATGTGCTGGGGCTTTGGGGAAGAAAACACAAACTTATCTTTGCGTGGTAAAGCTGTACATTTTGGCTAACACAAGTCTCACGTCACCTCCTCAGCAGGGCTTTCCCTGCCCTCTTCCATCTAAAGTGAACCCCATATACTTCCGCTGACTGTCTGTCTCACTACCATGTTGTATTTTCTCCCTAGAACGTGGAAACATCCAAAATCATCTTGTTTGGTCATTTGCGCATGTGGCTGTCAGATGCCCCCAAGGACTGTGTGACACGCTTGGTGAATGTTTGTGGAATTGAAGGGTTGATGGAGGATGACAGGAAAGTGTGGCAGAGGGAGAAAAGGAAGGAGAAAAAAGAGGGATGCAGATTGGCAGAGGTTCTGGGGGGGGAGGGGCTCTGGCTCGGGGTTCCCAGTCGTCACTGTCATAAAGGCATCTGCTGTGGAGGGGGCACCTGCTGAGGTTGGTGGCCCAGGAGCGGCCCTGACCATGGGCTTCTCCAGGTGGCCCCTCGATGCCCCTTGGGGAATGTCAGCTCTTTGGAATCCAGAGACAGAGTCTGCAAGGCTCAAGGTGGCCCTCAGAGGTCACTGGGGCCCCTACAGGTAGGTGAGGGGGTAGCATGTCCTGCCCTCCCTCCCTCATCCATGCTGTCACACCTGGCTGCCACCTCACAATGTCCCCACAGGAGAAGCCTGGAGAAGGTGGGCAGCAGTTGGAGTTCACCTCCATGGTTGCATGTGCAGGAGGGGTCTCCTGGGCGAGGGAAGAGGGGCTCACACTCCTCCCTGGAGCAGCCCAGCTGGTTCCCTAGCACGGCGTCCCAGAGCACACATGTCAGATACGGGCAGTGTCGGGGGCCTTGAGTGCATGGTGACCGCAGTGATGTCACTGGTGGTCAGCCCACAGCTGTAGTCGGGATGCGGGACGATCTTGGAGACCGAGTGCAGGCTCATTTCCTCCAGGGTCCGTCCGCTGTAACGCCCAGGTCCAGGGGCCTGTGGCTGTCCCTAGCCACCCGCCCCCCCGCCATCCTACCTGCAAGGCTATTCTCTATTTCCACCCAGCTGCCCCTCACCCTGGCTAGTCCCAGGGACCAGGAGTGCCTCCCAGGCTGTCTGGCCATCAGGCGACAGCCCTGGAGGCAGACAGCAGGATACGTGGGCCCCCTGCATCCAGAGAAGGCTCCAGGGAGGGGTGCCTAGGTTCAGGTGAGCTCGGCATCAAGGGCAGAGGACACTGTGGAGAAAGTCCTGGAGAGTGATCTGCAAGGGACAGGTGGGAGCTACAAAAGGTGGAAAGTCCTTGGCATGCTGCCTGAGGGCAGAGGGAGCTGTTGAAATGTGTGGCCACTGGGCTCGGTGTGGGTGGGAGAGCCAGGCACAGGCCAGGAGTGTCCCAGGACAGAGGCTGAGGCTCCCACCCAAAGGGGCTCAGCCTGCCCTTCCTTCCTCCCTCCCATCTCCTCTGCATAGTGGCCCACAGGGGCCCCCACTCACACCCTTGCCCCTGCCTGAGGTCCCAGGCCTGTGCTCCCTCCTCAGCTGCCGGCTTACACATTTCCAGCCAGTTCCCAGGCTTCCCCCAGAGACTGGGGCTGGGAAGAGGGAGAGAGATGGAAAACAAGCTCAGCCTGGCCCCAGCCTTTGCCCTTCATGTCGCAGCGATGTGGATTCACCCCCAGTCCAGCCCATGACCCTGGGACTCACCCCCAGCCCTGCCATGACCCTGGGACTCACACCCAGCCCTTCCATGACCTTGGGACTCACACTCAGACCTGCCATGACCCTGGGATTCACCCCCAGCCCTGCCATGACCTTGGGACTCACCCCCAGCCCTGCCATGACCCTGGGATTCACCCCCAGCCCTGCCACGACCTTGGGACTCACCCCCAGCCCTGCCATGACCCTGGGATTCACACCCAGCCCTGCCATCACCCCAGGACCCCCAGGACATGTTGCTCTGCCATCCCCTGAGCTTAGGGACAGGGCTGCTGGGGAGAGTGGGCTCCGGCAAGCCCTGGAGCTTGCAGCCCTCAGTTTCCCTGTCTGAAAGATGGAGATAATAGTAATGTGCTCCTCGCAGGGCTGCTGTGAGCATCCAGTGACATCCTAAGGGTAAAGCTCCCACACACAGGAGTTCTTTCACATGACACCTCTGGGGTCCCTGAGGCACAGGGAGGAATGCCCTTCTGCCAACTCATCTTTATTGCCTCTCAGACAGACACACCTGCAAAGGCACCAGCCCAACACCAGAGGCTGGACACCCACTTCCAAGAGTCTCAGAAACTCCCAAAGGAATCCCTGAGCGTGGGGGCACCTGGAGACTCAGCTCTGAACGGTGGCCAAGGAGCGGGAAACAGCAGGCTTTGTCTGTGGGGGTTCCCAAGGCGTCAGGGAGGGCGAGAGGGCAACTTAGGGCCCGTGGGGGACACGTGAGAGGCTGACCAGGGAGAGCTTGGGGAAGCGGTCCCTGCAGGAAGCCGCCTCCTGCCCTCCTGGCAGGGAGCGGAGAGAGGGATGCGTTTGGAAGGCAGGGACTAAGGCCACAGGGCTGGCTGCCGGGTTAGGCAAGCGCCAGGGAGACGGGGGTGCCCCCTAGTGGTCCCAGAAGCAACAACAGGGCAGAGAGGAAGATCCCAGCCAGGCTTGGAGAGAAATTTCTGAGTTCTGGGGCTGAGCTCCCGATTGTGCTGGCAATCCATGAGGAGTAGAAGCTGACACTGGCGTAAACACCTGGCTTCTTGGGGAGGCCACAGTCAGACCCCCAGGTCACCACCCCTGCCTGGATCCAGATGCCATCAACGTCACAGACCAGGGGGCCTCCGGAGTCACCCTGGAGAGAAAAACAGTCCAGAAATGTAGCTGCCCTCTTTACACACGGGGGAGATTGAGGTTCATAGGGCCGCCCAGTCCCACCAACTTCCCTCGAGGTCTGCTGGCCAGGTCTAGCGGACAGAGGATCGATGGATGAGATGTTTCTGGAAGGCGGCAGGAGTGACTGGTCTGGGAATTAGGGGCGAAATTCCTGGCAGGTGGGACAAGCAGTACAATGGGAACACTCTATTCTCTAAATAAAACTATATTTCAGAGGAGGGGCTCTGAGGAGCACTTCTGTGTTGCTAAGAATGCTGTTTGCTTCGTTTTGGATGAAAAAAAAATCTGTTTGAGACGAAGCAATACTAAGAGGCGAGGTGAGATAAAGTGTGTTTTGCTTATAAGAGCAGACAGGGAAAGACAAGGCCAACCCAGCCCAGAAGGGACCTGCTCCTCAGGAAAATTTGTTCAAAGGTTCTCAGTGTTGTTTTTTGGAAAGAAAAAAGAAGCTTCTGGCCCCAAAGGAAAAGTCTTAGGGACAGGAGTATGGTCCCAGTTTGCAGAAGCACATCTGTGGGTATTGCGTGTTCTGACAATATTTATATAATCTTAGAAAGAGAGGCAGGGTCCAGGAACATTTTTTTCTTTTCGAATTGATGCTTGTATCTAAAACAATGTTGCTCTCCTCTGCCCTGGGGGGGTCCCCAGTGGTGACGGGCAGTGGGAGACCCAGCCCCAACCGGGCGTGCTTGCTCACCCCACAGGCATCCTTCTGGCCACTCTCGAAGCCGGCACACAGCATGTCCTCCAGGATGATGGGCTCCTCAGTGGGGATCCCGGAATTCTCATGGTAGTACGTGTCACAGGTCTGGGCATCAATGAGGGGCACCTGCAGCTCCTTCAGGGTGAAGGGAGGAGGGAGTGCTGTGGTGGGGAGCAGAGAGCGGAGCTCAGAGGGGAGCCAGTTGCCTCCTGGCTCTCAGCTGGCTTGTCCCTACTCGCCCACACTCCGGTGGACCAATGACACAAAGGCGTTTCTGCATGTCGCTCCTCTCGTTCCCGAGGAAGAGGGGCCTGTGTTTGCCCTCATGAAACCCCAACGAACAGGCCCAGATGGCAAGGTGGACCTGTGTTTAACATTCAAAATGCCAGAAGAACTGTTCCCTCCCTTCCCTGGCTGGGCATGCCTGGAGGATCCCTCCCAGCGCCCGGGGAATGCGGTAGGATGGACACGCAGCAGGGTGAGGGGCAAGAGCCGACACCTGGTTTCAGGAGCCAATTCAGGCCGTGGACTGTGGTCAAGTCACTCCCACCAACTGACCCCTTATGCTTCTTGGCTGCCCAAGGCCCAAGTCAAACGTGGGTTGAATCATGGCCCTCAAAAATTCACGTCCACCCAGAGCCTCAGAATGTGACCTTATTTGGAAATAGACACTTTGCAGATGTAATTAGTTAAGACGAGATCGTACTGGATTAGGGAGAGAGTGTCCTTATAAGAGACAGAAAAGGAGAAGACACGGAGACAACAGGGAGAAGGCTGTGTGAAGACGGAGGCAGGGACCAGAGTGATGCAGCCACCAGCCAAGGAACACCAAGCATTGCCAGGAGCCACCAGAAGCTGGAAGAGACAAGGAAGGGTTCCCTCCTGGGGCCTTCAGAGGGAGCATGGCCCTGCCGACAGCTTGAGTTCAGACTTGTGGCCTCCTGAACGGGGAGAGAAGACGTTTCTGTTGTCTTAAGCCACCCAGTCTGTGGTCCTTTGTTATGGCGGCCCCAGGACCCTGATAGGAAGGGATAATACAAGCACGATGATGATGACAGTGGCTGATGCACTGCCCAGCCCTATTGGCAGTGCCTGAAATTCATCATTCCATGTAATCCTCACCTTGACCCCATGAGGTTGGCACTTTTGAGATCTTCTCTTGCCGGAGGAGGAAACCATGCTCCAGCAAGGCTGGTGGTCACCCAGCCAGGACTGAGGCCAGGCTGCGGACCCCACCCCATGAGGGCAGGGGTGATGTGTGAATTCTCTAACAGCGTTAACGGCACAGGTACTAGCCTGTGGCATGGTCTGGGCCCCAGGTTGGGCCAGCATCCCGGAGCCCTCTGTGGGTCTGGCATTAATGCTTTGGTTCTTGGATGCTGGGAGCCCAAAGGAGGGTCTGGGGTGGCAGGCTGCTTCTGCACTGTCATGGCAGTATTTCAGTGGCTCCCCCTGCTGTGGCTGTACCAGTGTTTGTGGGCTCCACCTCCATCCTGTTTGAGGGTAGTGGCTGTGCAGCTGGCCCCAGGTAGGGTGTCAGAACTGGCCCCCACTGAGTCACCCCCACCTACCCCCACCCCACCACCAGCTGTAGACGTCCTTACGTAGATTTACGCCAACATTCCCCCAGCCGGTGACCCAGCACCACGTGCCGTGACCTAGGGGGTCTCCAGTACTGGGGAGGCAGACTGGAAGGATGAGGCTGCTGAAGTTGACGGGTGAGGACAGCTGTACTAGGGCGATGTCAGCCCTGTTGTTTTCCTCCAAGTAGTTTGGGTGGATGATGAACTGGGCCACTTCTCGGAACTCTCGGGGCTCGTCGACCTGGGGGTAGGAGGAGATGGACCCCAGGAGCACCATGTAGGCAGACAGCAGCTGTTTCCTGGGGGGGCGGATAAGTCAAGGGGTCGGGAAGGCTATGCCTAGGCCCCACGGACGGGGCTAAGGGCAATCTTGATTCCAGGGAACTAACATTACGGACGAAACTCTTTATGAGCTGAGCACATCCCAGTGGGAGCCCTGCAAGGCGCCTGCTACTCCCTCCATTTGGCGGGTGAGCAACAGGCTTGGGAGGTGAAGTCACCTGTCCAAAGGCCGCCCAGCTAGTGAGCAGTGGACTTGAGGCCTCGGATTCTCAAGAGACGTTCTGATTTAGGAGCTTTTGGTTTCTGGGAAATGAATCATTTCTTGGGAGGTGGACAATGGGAGGACTGGCACTGGGACTGTCTCCTCCCCCATTCTCTCCACACCATGCCCAGCCCCAGAACTGGGGCCATCCTGGGTAGACAAGTGAGACCCTGGAGGACACACCCCCTGTCCGTCTTCTGCCCAGGTGGGCAGGAGGCTCCTGTTCAAATGAGGAAGGGAGGGTGTCAGGGAGGGGTGAAGGGTAGGTGCTGGCTGGCCCCAGCTCACACTCGTGCCCCGACAGATACTCACTGGTCAAAGCAGTGGGCAGCAGTCAGCACCCAGTCCTTGGCGATCAGGGAGCCCCCACACACATGCTGTCCATGCTCCCGCAGGCTGACCTGCCACGGCCACTCACCCGGTTGGGCATCTTCCCCTGATACAATGCGGCCTGACACTCGTGGGCGTCCACACACTGTGGGGTAGGTCCACGGGCCAGGTTACCAAGGTCCCCTGTTGGTTCCCCTAACCCTGCAGACCCGCCCTCCTTTCTCCCTGCCTCTCGTGGGCCCTCTTCTCAGGCTCAGCAAGGCACGTCCCTCTCCTTGATGGGAGAACTTGACCACCCTGGGGGGTGCACAGCAGCTGAGCTGGGGGAGGTGGGGACCGGGGGCCTGGATTGCTCAGCCAAGCGTGGTGAGAGAGGGAAGGTGGGAGCGGCCCGGCTGGGCACCTGGGGAGAATCTGATGCTGCTGCAGGGCCACGCAACACAGAATGTGCCTGGCGGGTGGGTTTGGGTGGGAGCTGTGAAGGCGCTGAGTTCTGGGGGAGTAGATGCCGGCCCCCCGATGTCTGGGTTCCTTAGGGGACCCATCCAAGTACAAGGCTATAAGGAGCGGGGCACCTGTCTTTATTACACTCCCCTCTTTATCTGCCCCCCAAAACCCCGGCTCTCTCTCCGGCGGTACCATGATATTTGTCCTACCTGAGTCCCAGTTTATCACACTGTCATCCGTCCGGGAAAAGTTGGATGGGAGAGCCGGGGGGCTCCCCTGAAGGGCTCCTGGGAGGAGGGAGAGCAGGGCGGTGGTGAGGACCAGCTCCATCTTGCGCTCCCACTGCCACTTCCGGGCTGGCTCTTGGGGTCAAAGTCCTCAGACACTCAGGAGAGGGAAGGAGATTGCAGCTCCAGCCCAAGTTTCTGAGCTTGCCCTGGGGTGGGGCTGACACCTCCTCTCCTTGTCCTCAGGCCTGGGCCCTCTCACTGCTCCTGGGCACAGGGACCCTGGCCTCTTCCACATCCTTGGCAAGACCCTCAGGGCTTCCCTCCCCAGCCCCAGCCCTCGCATCACTTACCGTGTACTGGCACTCTGCCAACCATGCCGCATACCTCTTGGATTCCCCAGGAGCTATCACAATCCCCATCCTTCAGCAGAGGAACCGAGACTCTAATGGTTGAATGACTTGTCCAAGGCCCTAAAAGTGGCAAAGCCAGATAAATCGACTTTGTGCTCTGTACTCCGGTGCCTGGCACCCCAGGACTGGGGCAGTGGAACTGCAGACTCTAGGGCAGGCCCCCTAGCCCCCTTGGCCATCCATTTTCAACCTGGGGCTCTCAAGGGCCTGAGGTGAGGCCAGGATGCCTGGGCCTGAGAGGGGACCCCTTATTCAAGGAGATGGAGCAGCCAGAGGAGACGCGGGATTCTCAGCCTGAAAAGCCGTTGCCCCTGATATTCTGCTCTGACCACAAACAGCAGACACCTTGATGTCCATCACTACTGCCCTGGCCTGCAGCTGAGGCCCTGGCCTCCAGGTCAGGGGCCTTACAGAGGGTGTGTGGACAGGAAAGGAGAGCTGACCAGCCTTGGGCATTGGGGGGAAGAGGGATCCAAGAGACTGCTCCTGATTCCTAAGGTTTTTCCACTTCTCAGAAAGTACCCATCCTTTCGACGCCTTCCCATCAACCTGGCCTCCAGGCAGCTCCTCCTCCAGGGACTCATTACCCCAGAGGGCGTGGTGGCTCTCTGAGCAGCCCCAAACACTTGATTTAGGCAAAAATCCTGCTTGGTGACTACTCTGGTGTTATTGCTTTCTCCTTTACCTAATCTCTTGATTTCTGAGAAAAAAAATGTGGATTTACTAGTTTCCCGAGTATTTAGAACATTTTTTTGCTTTATGTATTTCAAAGCTCTGTTGTTGGGGGCATAACGCCTCACGCCCCTGACATCTTCTCAGTGGCTTATAACTTTTGTCAATGTGATATCCCTGCACTCCATCCTGAGGACCGCCAGCCTGGGTTCCATTTCGGCTGAAATCATCTGATATGCGATAGTCCACAGCCACTCTCATCTTGTTTGCAATTTCTTCATCAATATATATTTTTAAATCAAAACAAAACAAAAAGAAGACGTTTAGAAAGAAATTACAAAAAAATAAAATTTCTAACCTACTCATGCTTGCCCTTGTATGGAATATACTTGCTGGAATACTTGTAAAATAATAAAGTACAGTCATGTATCACTTCATGACAGGGATGCGTTCTGAGAAATGCATTGTTAGGCAATCTTGTTGTTGTGCAAACATCGTAGCGTGAACTTACACAAACCTAAATGGTACACCTACTGCACACCTAGGCTCTATGGTACTAATCTTATGGGACCAATGTCATCTATGCAGTCTGTCATTGACCGAAACGTCATTACGTGGCACATGACCGTGATTCCATTAACAGTAGTATCAATTTTTGTAATTGCGAAAGAAACAGAAGTTCGATGATTCAATGATACCCTGTGAGGATAAAGGCACATCCTGCCTGCTTGAGATTGTGATTGAGAATTCCTGGATTATCAGAATTATGTAAGAGCTGGCACATTTCACAGTAAATCCGATTTGGAGACATCACAAGAGTTCTTATCATCATCACTGAGTGTTACTTAAAACTCACACCCATTCAATAACCCTTTCTGTGCTCACAGGGAGCTGGTCACCTGCTGCATGTGATACTGAGGAAGTCAAATACGCACAGCCCCGGTGCTGTGGTCTGAATGTCAGTGTCCCCTCCAAATTCATACACTGAAATCCTAACCCCCAGAGTGACAGTGCTCAGAGGCAGGGCCTTTGGGAAGCGATTAGGTCACGAGGGTGGAGCCCTCAAGAATGAGATTAAGTGCCCTTATAAAAGAGACTGGGACACCTGTCCTGCCTCTTCTGCCATGTGAGGACACAGTGAGAAGCAACAGCTATGACCCAGGAAGCTGGCCCTCACCAGACACTGAACCTGCCGGCACCTGGAACTCAGACCTGCAGCCCAGGAACTGTGAGAAATAAGTGTTCATTGTTTATAAGCTACTCTCTTCACGGCATTTTGTTAGAGCAGCCCAAACGGACTGGGACGCCCAGCAAAGCACCTGACCCGGAAATGCAACCAGATTTCACAGTCCTCTTTTTCCAAGTGTATTCATTATGCTCCTGTTTCTGCTGCTATGTTAGGAATATACAAAGTGGGGGAGGGGCCAGCCCCACGGCATAGTGTTTAAGTTTGCATACTCCACTTGGGTGGCCCAGGGTTCCCCAGTTCGGATACTGGGTGCAGACCTACACACGGCTTGTCAGGCCATGCTGTGGTGGCGCCCCACTTAGAGGAACTAGAAGGACTTACAGCTAGGAGGATGTAACTATGTACTGGGCTTTGGGGAGAAAAAAAAAAAGAGGAAGATTGGCAACAGATGTTAGCTCAGGGCCAATCTTCCTCACCAAAAAAGCATAAGAGAAAAAACAAGTTGGGGAGACACGTCTTCATCTTTAGACTTTTACGGTCCAGGACAGTTCCCACTGCTGTGGACAGATGCCTGGAGAATATGGAATCAACGCCAAGGATGGACCTATCTTCCTAACAGTCTAGAGCCTGGCCTGCTCGTCATCTTTTCTCAACCCTTTATTTTATTTTACTAAAAACACTTATTATGTAAAAATTTAAATATACATAGATGTAGACGACTACAAAAAAACACCCTACACCTGTCACCTCGCTCAAACGATGACAAGCATAGAACCAATCCTGTCTAACCCTCCATGTCTTTACATTTTTCTCTCATGTCATCTGCCCTTTTTAAATTTCTGCTCCAAGCTCTGAATGTGTTTCTCTACTTTGTCTTCGAGTTTGCCAATTCATTCTTTAGCTGTGTCCATACTATGCAGCTCTTTGGCTAAAATGTTTTCCTTCAGCAATATTATAAATTTCCAAACACTCATTCGTGTTCTCTGAGTGCTCTTTTCCCACATAATTCCTGTCTAATGCTGTCAACACCTCTCAGGACACTAGGATCCGAGGAAGCCAGTTAGAATTTTCCAAGTTGTCTGCTGCTCTGTGTATTATCTCAGTTTTCTATGGAGTCAGTTCAGTTTATCCAAATAAATCCTTCTGGTGCGTGTGTGGGTTTTCCTCGAACATTTCTTCATCCTTGGCTGCTCAGGCCTAGGATGTCCAGACCCTGCAGGATCCAAATAAAGGACTAGCCCATGACCGGCTCCTAGGAAATAACCTCTGAGCCCTCGGACTGTCCTACCTGAAAAGAGTGTCTCTGTAAACCTGGGCCCTTGGGCCATGCCGGAGAGCTGATGTGAACAGTGTGACTCATGACGGGGCCTTGAGCCACCCTGTTTCTGCTGGACCACTGGAGGGGCTGGAGTCTGAGAACTAAGGTCAGCCACATGATGGAACCCCAATAAAAACTCCAGACACCAAGGCTCAGGGGAGCTGCCCTGGCTGGCCATACCGCACACATGTTGCCACACAGCATTGCTGGGAGAATTAAGTGCTGTCCGTCTGACTCCACTGGGAGGGGACCGCTGGGAGCCTGCACCTGGTCTCTCCTGCCTTCTGTCCTTTACACATTTTGCATTTGCTGATGTTACCTGTATCCATTCACTGTGATGAATCATAGCCACGAGGATAACAGCTCTGCCGAGTTCTGAGTCCTTCTAGTGAATCACTGACTTCGGGTGGTCTCGTGGACCCTGACTCAATTGTCCATTCACATCTATGACTGAAGAGCAGCTTGGTGACTTTGGTGCCCTGCAACATCACTCACAAGAAAGGACAGCTGCCTGTAGGCTCTATGGAGTTGGTGGGGCCTGTTGCCAGGCTGCAAGCAGACAAGGAAGCTAAGAGCCGCCCAAGTGGTCAAAATCAGGCCAGCTTTTACTCTGTGGGTCCTAAAGGATCATCACTTTTTTTTTTTTAAAGATTGGCACCTGAGCTAACAACTGTTGCCAATCTTTTTTTTTTTTTATTCTCCCCAAAGCGCCCCAGTACATAGTTGTGGATTCTGGTTGTGAGTGCCCCTGGTTGCGCTATGTGGGACGCTGCCTCAGCGTAACCTGATGAGCCGTGCCATGTCCGCGCCCAAGATCCCAACCGGGAAACCCCGGGCTACCGAAGCGGAGCGCTGGAACTTAACCACTGGGCCACGGGGCGGCCCCAAGGATCATCAATTTTAACAGCAGGTGACACAGTGCTAGGCCTCCAGTGGGCACTCAAGGACTCGTTATCGTACCTTTGGAAGGCCTGGCTGTGGGCCACGTCCTTGAGCCTTCTTGGAGGAAGGAGTGGGTAGAAAAGGAGGCAGCCAGAACCCCAGGGTTGCAGACAAGAAAGGGATTGTGGGGGCGCGCTGCTTCCCGGGCCACGTCAAGGGGCGTGGTTGGGGGACCCAGCCCCAGCACGAGCTCAAAGCTGGGGCACTGTGAGGTATCATGTTCCCAAACAGCTCTCTCACCCGGAGAGGTCAAGGGGGCAGACGGTGGGGGCCAAGGTTCCTGTCGCTCTTTCTCCCCTAGGGGGCGCCCCGCCGGGCCCTGGAGCAGGCGGAAGCAGACGGGGTGCCAAGCGGCTGCCCGAGAGGAGGCCATGGACGTCCGGGTCGGGGCGCTGCTGCTGACGCAGCTGTTGGTGGGAGTCGAACTCGGGAAGCGGGGTGAGCTCAGGCGGGAGCTGCCGGCCGACCCAGGGGTGATGGGGGAGGATGGGGCGCGTGGACACCCAGGGCAGCTGACCTTCTCGTCTCCCCTCAGGGTTGCAGGATCAGGACGTGCTGTTTCCAGGTAAGGCGCCCAGGACGCGCGCTTCCCTGCGTAAGGCACCTGGGCCGGAGCGCAAAGGGCGCCTCATCTTTTTCTCTCCCCGACTCCAGGTTTCGAGAACTCGTCGTTGCTCACATGTAACTGATGGGACCGTGGGGGAAAGGGGCGGGCACCTGCGGACCACGTGGGGAGGGCTCCCAGCGTCCCCTTCTCCGTGGGCTGACGACCCCAGCACGCGTGCGGTTTCCCGGAGAGCCCCTTCCCTTCGCGCACCCCAGTGGGCGAGGGCACGAGGGTGAGCCTGCCTCCTGCAGCTCAGCCACGTGTCCGACTGTCCATCCCAGGGCCCTGTGGCCGACAGACCATCCACTCGCTCGTGATGGGCGGACAAGAATCGGTGCACGGGCGCTGGCCGTGGATGGGCAGCCTGCGCCTGCCTAAAGGCCACCACTGCGGAGGGACCCTGCTCAACCACCGCTGGGTGCTCTCGGCCGCGCACTGCTTTGTAAAGTGAGTCTGGGGGTGGGTGGAGGCTGAGGCTCCACCAGGACGTGCGCGACCCCCCGGCCCTTCTGTTCTCCTGAGCCCCAGACCTAGTCCCAGTCAGTTACATCCACACGAGTTCCCGTTAGTGCCCCTGGAAGGACCCGGTTCAGGTTCTTCCAGAACTTTCTTCCAGAACGTTCCCGTGCACATTGGTGTGTCGTGTTCTTTTCTTTTCTCTCTTGTCTTCTCTTCTCCCCAAATGACACCACCAGCCTTCCCCTTCCTCATCCCACCCCCCGTGGAGGTGTCCCAGGGGTGGGAGGAATGAGCTGAGCCGGGTAAGTGCTGGGCACAGAGCCTGGCCTGGGCTGACAGCCACCTCGGAAGCTGTTCTGACTCCACCCTGCTGAGTGTCCCACTTTGGCACCCGTGCATCTGCTCCTTCTTTCCTTAGGTGGGCTGGGGAGGAGAGGGGCTGGTTGAGTGACTGGCCAGATGAGAGGCAGAGGGAGGCACCCCTCCCCTCCCACCCCCAGGGTCTGGGACTTTGGTGGTGGCCTCTGTGGGCTCTCACCCTTTCTCCCCTGGACGCTTTGGCCTGTAAGAAGACCTGTTGACGGTATCCCGCATGAGCCCCAGCAGCAGCCCCGGCAGTCTCACCGAGGCTGGGGACAAATGGGTGGGGAAAGGGCATATTGTGCTCTATCACCGGCTGGGCCACAGCAGCCCCCACCTTGGTCCCTGTACAGCTGGGCCCGCGTTTGGCCTGCTCAGCATTCTCTCCTCTCCTGCTTCCTTCTGCTCCCCCTGAGAGGGCAGCACCTCTGTACCCCACCGAGTTCCTCTCCCTTCCAGAGACTGTGAGCCGGAAGCCAGGGTGGAGAGGGGGGCCAGCTTGGCTCAGCCTGCACCCGCCAGCCTGCAGGGGTGTGGGAGTTTGGGGAGGGCGGGTCCTTGTAAGAAAGGCCTCTGGCATTGTTTTTGGTTTTTAATTAAGATTTAATTCACAAACCATAAAATTCTCTCTTTTAATGTATACAACTCAGTGGGTTTTAGTGTATTCATAGAGTTGTGCAACCATCACCGCTGTCTAACCGCAGCATTTTCATCCTCTCAAAATGAAATCCCATACTTACTAGCTGTTGCTCTCAATTCCTCATTGTCCTAGGGCCGTAGCTCCTGGCAACCACTAATCTGTTTTCTGCCTCTATGGATTTACTTATTCTGGACTCTTCATATCACACACAATGTGCTCTTCTGTGCCTGGCTTCTCTCACTTAGGATAATGTTTTCAAGGTGTATCCATGTTGTAGTCTGTGTGTCTATACGTCATTCCTTTTTTTTTTCTTTATTTTGTTCATATAACATTAAATTAACCACTTTAAAGTAGACAATTCAGTGGCATTTAGTACATTCACAATGTATAACCATCAACTCTATCAAGTTTCAAAACATTTTCATCACTGCCGGGGGAAATCCCATAGCCATTCAGCAGTCACTCCCATTACCCCCTCCTTCCGGCCTTTGGCAACCACTAACCTGCTTTTCATCTCTCTGGATTTAGCTATTCTGGATATTTCATGTAAATGGAATCATACATGTGACCTTTTGTGTTTGGCTTCTTTCACTTAGCAAAATGTTTTCAAGATCATCCATGTATCAGAATTTCATTCTTTTTTATGGCTGAGTAATATTACGTCCGTTGTATGGATATAACACAGTTTGTTTATCCGTTCATTCATTATGGACATCTGTGTTGTTTCTACCTTTTGAGTATTGTGAATAGAGCTGCTATAAACATTAGTATACAAATTTTTGTTTAAACCCCTCTTTTTAATTCTTTTGTGTATATATTGAGGAGTGTAATTACTGGATCACGTGGCAATTCTTTGTTTAACTTTTTGGGGAACTGACGGTGTTCCACAGCAACTGCACCATTCCACGTTCCCATCAACCATGAATGAGGGTTGTAATTTCTCCCCAATCTCCACAGCACTCGTTATTTTCCAGTTTTTCTATTTTGACCATCCTAGCGGGTGTGAAGTGGTATCTCACTGTGGTTTTGATTTGCATTTTTCTAATGACTAGTGATGTTGAGCATCTTTCCATGTGCTTGTTGGCCATTTGTATGTCTTCTTGGAGAAATGCCTATTCAAGTGCTTTACCCATACATAGATTGAGTTGTCTTTGTTGTTCCGTTGTAATAGTTTTTTATATATTCTGGATACTAGACCCTTATCAGATATATGATTTGCAAATATGCAAATATTTTCTCCCATTCTGTAGGCTACTTTCACTTTCTTGATAGTCTTTTTTTCTTTTCTTTTCTTTTTCTTTATTTTTGCTGAGGAAGATTCATCCTGAGCTAACATCTGTTGCCAATCTTCCTCTTTTTTTGCTTGAGGAAGATTAGCCCCAAGCTAACGTCTGTGCCAGTCCTCCCCTATTTTGTATGTGGCTCTACCACAGCGTGGCTGATAGTGGTGTAGGTCCATGCCCAGAATCTGAACCTGTGAACATGGGCCACCAAAGTGGAGCATGCTGAACTCAACCACTACTCCAGAAGGCCAGCCCCCTTCATAGTGTCTTTTGATGTACAAAATGTTTTAATTTTGGTGAAGTCCAAATATTTACTTTTTCTTTTGTTGCTTATGCTTTTGATGTCATATCTAAGAAATCATTGCCAAATTCATGGTCACAAAGATTTACTCCCATGTTTTCTTGAAGAGTCTTATAGCTTTAGCTCTTACATTTATGTCGTTGATCATTTTGAGTTGGTTTTTTATGATGCTGTGAGGTAGCAGTCCTTGCAGTAGGATATCCAGTTCTCCAAGCACCCATTGTTGAGTGTTCTCTCCTCTATTGAATTGTCTGGGCACCCTTGTCAAAAATTGGTTGACCATAGATATATGGGTTTATTTCTAGACTCGCAATTCTATTCCATTTGTCTCTATGTTTATCCTTATGCCAGGACCTCATTGTTTGGTTGCTGTAGCTTTATAGTATGCTTTGAAATTGGGAAGTGTGAGACCTCCAACTTTGTTCTACTTTTCAATATTATTTTGGTTATTTGGGGTCTCTTGATATACCATTTGACTTTTAGGATCAACTTGTCAATTTCTGATAAAAGGCCATTGGTATTTGGATAGGGGTTGCCTTGGATCTGTAGATTGCTTTGGGGTGTACTGCCATCTTAATAACATTCAGTCTCCAATCCATGAACACAGGATATGTTCCCTTTATTTAGTTCATCTTCAATTTCTTTCAGCAACATTTTGTAGTTTTTTGTGTACAAGTCTTTCATCTCCTCAATTAAATTTATTCCTATTTTATTCTTTTTGATGCTATTGTAAATGAAATTTCTTTTTAAATTTCCCTTCGGAAATGTGCATTGGTGGTAGATAGAAATATAACTGACTTTTGTGTCTTGACCTTGGGTTGTGCAAATTTGCTGAGCTCATTTATTAACTCTAGTCCTTTTTTGTGGATTCTTTATGATTTTCTCCATATATATCCTGTCATCTGTGAACAGAGATAGTTTGCCTCTTCCTTTCCAAGTTGCATGCGTTTTATTTCTTTTCCTTCCCTGATTTTCCTGACTAGAACTTCCAGTGAAATGTTAAGTAGAAGTGGCAGAAACTGGCCTCCTTGTGTTGTTCCTGATCTTAGGGGGAAAGCGTTCAGATTTTCACCGTTCAGTATGATGTTAGCTGTGGGGTTTTCACATATGACCTTTATCATGTTGAGGAAGTTTCCTCTATTCCTGGTTGATTGAATGTTTTTATAGTGAAAGAGTGTTGGATTTTGCCAAATGCTTTTCTTGCCTCAGTTAAGATGATCATGTGGTTTCCCCCTTCATTCTATTAATGTGGTATGTAGTGCGTTAGATTGATTGATTTTCTTATGTTGAACCACCTTGCACTCATGGGATGAATCTCACTTGGTCATGCTGTACAATTCTTTCATTATGCTGCTGGATTCAGTTTGCTAGTATTTTGTTGAGAATTTTTGCATATATATTCATAATGGATATTGCTCTGTAGTTTCTTTTTCTTGTGGTGTCCTTGTCTGGGCTTTGAGGTCATGGTAACGTTAGTCTCATGGAATGAGTTAGGAAATATTCTTTCGTCCTCTATTTTTTTGGAAAAGTTCAAGAAGTTAATTTCTTCACATGTTTGGTAGAATTCACCATTGAAACCATCTGGTCCAAGGTTTTTCTTTGTTGAGAGGTTTCTGACTACTGATTCAATCTCTTTACTTATTATGGGTCTGTTCAGATTTTCTGTTTCATCTTGAGTCCGTTTTGGCAGTTTGTGTGTTTCTAGGAATTTGTCCATTTCCTCTAGGTTGTCTAATTTGTTGGCATATGAGTATTCAAAGTATTCCCGTAGAGTCTTTATTATTTCCACAAGGGTACTGTAGTAATGTCCCCGCTTCACTGTCCATTTTGTTGATCTTTCAAAGAACCAACTTTTGGTTGTGCTGATTTTCTCTATTGTTTTTCTATTTCCTAGTTTGATTTTTTACATTCCTTTCTTTATTATTTCCTTTCTTCTTCTACCTGAGGGTTTAGTTTGCTATTTTTCTAGTTCCTTAAGGTATAAGTTAGGTTATTGATTTAGAATTTTTCTCCTTTATTAACACAGGCATTTCCAGCTATAAACTTCCTTCTGAGAACTGCTTTTGCTGCATCCCATAAGTTTTGGTATGTTGTGTTTTCATTTACATTCATTTCAAAGTATTTTCTAATTATCCTTGTAACTTCTTTAATTTCCACATATTTGTGGATTTTTAGGTTTTCCTTCTATTATTGATTTCTAGCTTCATTCCATTGTGGCTGGAGAATATGTTTTTCATGATTTCAGTCTTTTCTAATTTACTGCAACTTATGTCTTGGCCTGACATATTGTCTATCCTGAAGCCTGATCCACATGCACTTGGGAGAAATGTGTATTCTGCTGTTGGTTGGGTGGATTATTCTGTATATGTCTGTTAGGCCAGTTAATTTACAGTGTTGTTCAAGGTCTCTCTTTTCTAGTTGATCTTCTCTCTGGTTGTTCCATCCGTTATTGAAAGTGGGGTCTTGAAGTCTCCAACTGTTATTGTAGAGCTATCTATTTCTCCCACCACTTCTGTCAATTTTGCTTCATATATTTTGGGGCTCAGTTGTTAGGTGTGTAGATGTTTATAATTATTATATTTTCTTGAGAGATTTGACACTTACATCAATATACAATGTCTTTCTTTGACTCTTGTAACAAGCCTTAACTGAAAGTCTATTTGATCTGACATTAGTGTAGCAACCTCAGCCCTTTTTGGGTCACTGTTTGCATGGAATCTCTTTTTCCAACCTTTACTTTCCACCTGCGTGTGCCTTTGGATCTAAAATTATTATCTTGAGGACAGCCTATAGTTGGATCCTGTGTTTTAATCCATTCTACCAATCTCTGCCTTTTAATTGGAGTGTTTAATCTATTTACATTAGAATTACTGATAAAGAAGGACT
The DNA here is from genome assembly GCF_021613505.1 of Equus quagga. Taxonomy (NCBI): domain Eukaryota; kingdom Metazoa; phylum Chordata; class Mammalia; order Perissodactyla; family Equidae; genus Equus; species Equus quagga. The sequence goes on from NC_060273.1 coordinate 2,644,840, forward strand.
TACTTCTACCACTATTCTGTTTGTTTTCTGTATCTTGTCATATTTTTTATATCTGTATCTGTCATATCTTTTTGTTTCTTATTTCCTCTTTTTGTATTTAATTGATTTTTATTACTGTACTGTATTGACTCCCTTCTCATTTCCTGTTCTGCATATTTTTTAGTTATTTTCATAGTGGTTGCCCTGGGAATTACAATTAACAACTTAAAGTTATAACAATCTATTTTAAATTAGTACCAACTTAGCTTCCATAGTATACAAAAACTCGGTTCCTATACAGCTCTCTTCTTCCCCTTTAAGTTGTTATTGTCACAGTTTACACCTTTATATATTGTATGACCATTAACAGAGATTTATAACTATTGTTTTATGCATTTACTTTCTACATTATATTGGAAAATAGAAGTTATAAACCAAAACTATAATAATACCGGCTTTTACATTTATCTGTGTCGTTACCTTTACTGGTCTTTATTCCTTCCTATGAGTTTAAGTTACTGGTTAGAGCCCTTTCATTTCAGCATGAAGGGCTCCCTTTTCCATTTCTTGTAGGGTACATCTACTAGTGAGGAACCCTGTCAGCATTCATTTACCTAGGAATGTCTTCATCTCTCCTTTATTTTTTGAAGGATATTTTTACCTGGTATAGAATTCTTGTTTAACTGTTTTATTCTTTTAGCACTTTAATATGTCATCCCACTGCCTCCTGGCCTCCAGTGTGTCTGAAAAGAATCCAGCTGTTAATCTTGTTGAAGATCCCATATACTTGATGTGTAGGTTCTCTCTTGCTGTTTACAAAATTCCCTCTTTGTCTTTGTCTCTTGATATTTTGATGAAAAGGTATCTCAGTGTGGATCTCTTTGTGTTTATCTTCCTTGGAGCTGTTCAGCCTCTTGAGTTTGTAGATTCATATCTTTCATAAAATTTGAGAAGTTTTTGGCCTGGATCTGGCAACTGCAGTATATTAATCATTAATGATCTCAGCTGTGTCAGCCTCTCCCCCTGTGCATCTTTGGCCAAGGAATCTCCCCACTGGCTCACGCAGGGTCTGTCATCTCCATTCTACAAATAGGGAAACTGAGTCTCAGGGAGGAGCTTAACAGCCTGTCCATCCATTGGGTCCTTCTGTGAGATTGTTCATCACCCACAATGTGCTGGCTGCTGGGCTAGAGCAATGGCCCAGGCCCTGTGGGTGCCCTGGGGAGTCCACCCCCCCTTCAGCCTCTCCCTGTCTCAGATGGCAGAGGAGAGGCTAAGGTTGTTGTCTTTCTCTCTCCCACCCTCAACCTCTGGCAGCTCTGCTGCCTCCCTACAATCTCCAGGAAGTGGAGGTCGCCATCATAAACAATTCCAGGTGTAACTACCTGTTCGGACAGCCTAGTATATTCAGGGGAGTTGGCGAAGACATGATTTGTGCTGGTGCTGAGGAAGGCGGCATTGACTCCTGCAGAGTGAGTGCCCCTGCCCAAACCAGGGCCTTGCTGGAACCAAACACCACCCCTCCCAACCTTGGGCCTGAGAGCAACCCCCATGACCCCCACCAACCGACCCTCAGAGTTTATTCATGAGAAAACAATTGTATCCCTTATTTAACCAGCCTGTAAAACAAGCTTCTTGTTTTACTTTAATTGTCCCTCCTTTGTTCCTCATGTGAAACCCAGCGGGTGGAGACTGTGGCCCCTTTGCAGATACAGCAACTGGGGCTTGTTTGCTTCCAGGGGAGGAATAGGATTTGCACCCAGGCGGCCCAGCCCACAGTCCATCCCACTCTCCCACCCTCCACTAGCCCCTCCTGCCCTACCCCTGGCCTGGCTCACTCATGCTGCTCCCCAGGGTGACTCAGGTGGACCTGTGGTGTGTCAAAAGAATGGGCTGTGGATTCAGGTTGGAATCGTGAGTGGGGGATCGGGCTGTGGTAGGCCCAACCGGCCCGGTATCTACACCAATGTTAGTAGGTACTTCAGCTGGATGCAGACGCTGGTGGGCCGCAGCACACCAAAGCCAGACCCCACTCAGCTGCTGCTGCCCCTCGCTCTGCTCTGGGCTGCCCCACTCCTGCAGCTGGCTGTACGCACCTGAGCCTGTGAGGATGCAGTAGTTACCACAGTGCCAGAAAATTCATCTAGGGCTGTGAGCATCCCAGTGGCAGGACTGCCTGCTGGGTCAGGCCCAGTCCCCTTCTGTCTCATTTCTAATAAACACATGTGCATGTTCAATTTGATGCCGTGCAGAGCATCTGTGGACCTGAGTGGCCCGCTGGACAGCTCCCTCATGGTCACCCATGTCCCGTCCATCCCAGGACCCATCCCTAACTCCTAAATCTTTCTCCACCTGTCTGCACTGTACAGGTTTTGGTTGCAAACAGCAGAACCCTCTCAGATCAGTTCAATCAGAAAGAGAGTTTATGGAAGGACATTAGTGGCGCCGGGGTCCCTGGGGGCTAGGAGGATGAGTGGGGGTGCTGTGAAGGACACCCCCTGAGCACCCCCATGCTCATGCTGGTGCTCCCCATCACAGAGATGCTCCTAGTCTCACCACTGTCCCCCAAAGGCTGACCTGGAGCTGGGACTGGGGTGCAGATAGCTTATTTGGGAGGTGATATCAAAAGCCCCAGTGAGGAGTGGGGAAACTGAGGCAGGGAGGGAAGAAACCCAATGATGTTTGCCCAAACGAGGAGATTACCGTTGTGGGTGACTGAGGCACAGTCCGGCTTGGGCCCTCTAAGAACCGTGGGGCACGCACCTCAGCATCGGCCCCCTGGAGGACAAGGATGCTGGGCGTGGGCATTTCTCCCCTGACCTCCTACGGGTGGAGGGTGGTCCTGGGGGCACAGGCACTCCAAGCTGGAGCAGCCCCAGGGAGGCTCAGTGCCTGGGGAGCCACTGCCAAGCCATCAGGGGAACTGGGCAGCCTCCACTGTGCCTCGCCCCCTGCTGGGGTCCCAGAACCCTGCCTCAGTGTTCCCAGGCCAGCAGGGCAAACTCAGGGGCACCTCAGAGCTGCTCAGGCAGACTTGCATTTTCACAAGATCCCCCAATGCTATGAGCGGAGGAAAGTGTGAGAACCTCTGGGGGGCCTGGATTGCTCCCCTCTGCTCTCCCCACAGCCCCCGCTGTGGAGAAGCAGGTGGGAGTCTTCAGAGTGGAGGGCCCTCCTCAGCTCTGCCCCAACCCTGACAGCCAGGCAGGTTTACAGGGCACTGCACTTGAGTCGTGCCCCGTGCAGCACTGTGAGGCTGAACTTCCCTCCCCCCTCACAGTGAGGAAACCGAGGCTCAGCGGGGTGACAGGACTGCCCAAGCCACCTAGCTCACAAGGGCCGGTGTCCACCTCTCACTGTATGTGGACCTGTCCAGGCCTGACTTGGAGGGGCCAGCAGATCCCTGGATGGCGGGGTCTTCACATGTCTCCTCGGGTCTCCTGCAGAACTCTCCTGCATTGTCAAGATTTCCAGTCCTGCCACCCACCCTCCCCAGGACAGTGGCCTTGAGGGTGGCCCCATCTCACCTCCCCCAAAGGCCCTCCATTGACCCCGAGAAGAGCATTTGTCACCCTGGTGTCCCAGGTGTTGCTGGAGGATGGTACTATTTAATGCCTGTGACAATGCCCTGTGGCACCGCCTGGCAGGGTTGACACTGCCCCTCCTCTAGCGGCGGCAGAGTAGCCTCTGGTGGCCCAGGGCCTGTGTGACAGACTCATCCACAGGAACACCTTGGCACCTACCTAGGCACACGTCACCCACAGAGTCATGTTCGGGGCCACTTACCTAGAGGCTCAGAAGGACCCCTGCCAAGTGCCACAGCGTAACCCCTTCCCATGGCCTGGCTCACCAGTACAGCTTTATCTCTGCCAGGCTGACGTGGACAACCCCTGGTTGTTAGGTCCACATGATGTGGGGCTCTGGCTACAGCCATCCCAGGATCTGCCACAACAGTGCACACCAGCTGGTTCTGAGGAGGCTGCTGCTGTCTGGTCTGGTCTCCCCAGGACAACCACCCCCACCTCCTCCCACTGCCAGTTCTCCGGGTGCGCCTGGGTCTGGCCAAGGGCTGGCTGTGCATTTGTCAGAGATGAGTCCTGTGCTGTGGACAGTGGGCTGGGCACTGCCACACTGAGACACACCTAGAAAGGGTAGCAGGCTGGGGCACACCTTCCCCCCACCTTTGTCAGAGTGTGCTCTGGGGCCACTGGGGCTGTTAATAGAGTTATTTTGTTTTCCTCCTTGGCATTTAGAGACTTTGGTTGTAAGCAACAGAATCCCCTGGAACTAGCATGAGTGAAGGAAAGTTGCATCAGAGGGATAAAGGGCAGCCCGGAGAGGGCGAGGATGACTGGAATAAGGAGCTCCCACACCACGGGACCTTCTTTCTCAGCTTGGAAGGTTCCAGGCTCTCAGAGCAGCTGAGAGTCCTCGCCTGTGGCCACGGCTATGGCTGAGCCCCAAGGGGTTCTCTCTCCCTCTTCCAGGGTAAAAATCCCAGGGGATGATTCTAATTGGTTGGGTTTGGGTCATGTGTCACCTCTTGACCAATCATTGTGACCTCGAGGAAACAGTGGGATGATGGCCCCAGTTTGGGTCATTAGCCCATCGTGGGACTAGGGGCAGGTCTGGCACCAGAAAAAGGTGGGCTGACTCAGCTCTGGCCCTGAGGAGGCTGGTTGTGAGGCACCCTCCCAGGGCGAGTAGAGCCCAGGGGCCATTTCTGCAGTGGGGCTGAAGGGGCTGTGAGCCCAGCAGGGGTCTGCGCGCCACTTTCTCAATCTGAGACAGGGGTTGGGGACCCTTTCCAGGGTTCCTTTCCTACTCCCCTCAAGGTTCAACTGTCCATTATTCAGCCAGTTCCAGACCCTCCCCCCGCCTTCCCCCTTCACCCCAATTCCAACAGGCAGAGACCCAGGTCTCCTGCTACATAGGACGTCAGCCTTCCAGCTGGCTCCCCTCTCAACTTTGGCCCAGGTCCCCAGAGATGGCTGTATGTTCCCAGGGTTCCTTGTCACTCTCACTCCCACCAGCCTCTCCAGCTGCCCCCAACTCTGCACCAAGGGGAACACTGCTCTCCTGACCCCACTCCGACCAGCTGAGTCATCTAAGGGCAGCTGAGCTGGGGTGACCAGGTCAGGAGCTGGATCAGGGAGGTGGACCAGGGAGGATGAGAGGACCATGTGTCTTTCATTCTCGTAGCACTTTTCTGGCATGGATGTGAGGCAGGCACTGCTCCGAGCCCTGCGCTGGGCAGCTGGCTAACCCACTAGTCTTCACAGCAATCCAAGAGGGGGGCTGTACAGAAGAGGAAGCTCCCCCAAGGTCTCAGGGCTGGAGGGAGGGCGCACTGCAGCCCGACTCGAGACCGGAGTGTGGGCTGGAGTGTGGTCCTGGGGCATGGACAGCAGAGGTCAGGCCTGAGCCCGCCTGCCCTCTGCTCCTCACCAAGGGCTAGGGCCCAGCCGCCACCAGGTCCCATTTTGGATTCCTCGCCCTCACCCCCAGCCTGCTGCCCTTTCACTCACTCCCAAATACTCAGTGCACACTCTACACTGGGCACTGTTGTGGCCATTGGGGACTGTTATGGACTGAATGTCTGTGTCCTCTCCAAAATTCCTCCACTGAAGCCCTAACCTCCAATGTGACTGTCTTTGGAGATGGACCTTTTATGGAAGTAATTCAGATTAAATGAGGTCAGAAAGGTGGGGCTCTGAACCCATGGGATTAGTGTCCTTATAGAAGAGACTCCAGAGAATGTCAACCCCCCACCCTCCACAGGTGCAAAGAAGAGGCCCTGTGAGCACCCAGCGAGATGGCAGCTGCCTACAAGCCAAAAGAAGAGCCCTCAGAATAAGACCCCCCTTGTTCTTGGACTTCTCAGCCTCCAGAACTGTGAGAAATAAGTTTTTGTTATCTGAGCCACCCAGACAGTGGTATTCGGCCCTGGCACCTTGAGCTAAGACAGGGACAGAGACCCAGACCCTGCCTCATGGAGGGGAGACAAACTAAGGGGAATCAAACTTCCTCTATCACATGTCAGCTCACACTGTGACAAGGCCAGCCAGGAGGGATGGCGGGCAGGAAGGCCTCCCAGGAGGAGGGGATGGAGCAGCGGGCTGTGGGATGAGGAGGACTTGACAAGGTAGAAAGAGGCTAGGGAGTCTTCTAGGTGGTGGGCATGGTCCAGGCCCAGCCCTTCACTGAGCCCTGAGCCCAGCATCTCCCAGCCTCACTGAGACCAGCAGCCTCACTGTCCTGGCCACCCCAAATTGAAGAATGGACTGTTTCCCAAGGTCAGGTCTGCTCCTGGCTTGCAAGGAGTGCTGCCAGCTTTGAACCAGCCATTCCTCACTTTGATCCTGGGTGCAGACCCAGGATCTGGGTGGTGCTTAGCCAGGCCTGGGATCTGGGCTCCCTGTGGGGCTGGCCAAGCTGGGATTTCTGGACAGAACAATAGCATTTGGACCGGCCTGGTGGCACAGCGGTTAAGTTTGAATGTTGTGCTTCAGAGGCCCGGGGTTCGCCAGTTCAGATCCTGGGTGTGGACCTACGCACTGCTGGTCAAGCCATGCTGTGGCAGGCGTCCCACATATAAAGTAGAGGAAGATGGGCACAGATGTTAGCTCAGGGCCAGCCTCCCTCAGCAAAAAGAGGAGGATTGGTGGGAGATGTTAGCTCACGGCTAATCTTCCTCAAAAAAAAAAAAAAAGAAGAAGAACAGTAGCACTCACACGGCAACCCACACTGCAAGGAGGCAGGAGCCAGGATCAGGTTTGGAGATGAGCTGCCAAGGATCCTCAGAGCTTCCTGGCCTGACCGCAGCCACCGCCCCCGACTCTGGCCCAGTGGCGCCCAGGCTTCTGCCTCCAGTTCTCAGCACCTTGGCCCAAGCCAGCCTTCCTTTGAGAAACCCAGGCATCCCTTCCCCTGCCACCTTGAAAGCGCTGCTCAAAGCATCTTTGTTCCAGGCTGGACTGGCGAAGCCGCAGTACCGCCCTGGTCTCCTTAATTACCCCCTGGCTGGGCCCCCGCCCCCTCATGGCCTTTTAAGCCCCCAGGTCCTCCCCCAGCTCAGTCATCAGGGAGGGCACCTGCCAAGAGAGTGAGAGCAGGGTCCAGGGGCTGCCAGGGCCAGCGAGGGCAGCTGTCAGGCAATGGAAGTAGAGGCTGGCGGAGGGGCCAGGCTCCAGGGTTCATGTGGAGGCATAGGGTGTCCAAATCTTGCAGGGTTTGAGGGGGCAGACATGGTCCCCGGGGCCTGGGCAGAGGGAAGTGCATAGAGCCTGGACCATGGGGATAGGTCCGGGACCAACCGGGGGCTGAGGGAAGACAGAAGGGCCTCTGGGGGGCTAGTGCCCTGGGCTAGGACCCTCCTCTCCTCTCCCTGCAGGCTCCGACAGAGTCCTAGCCCTGGGCACTGCCATCCTGACCCAGCCCTGCCCTGAAGACAGAATGAGGGGGGCCTCCTGCCTCCAAGTCCTGCTCCTAATGCTGCTGGGTGAGTTGGGGGCAGGGGCTAGGGGTGTTGGCCACAGGGACATTGGCTCCCAGGTCCCCTCTCACCCCTCTCTGGCCTAGTTGACCTAGAGCACTCTAGGGCATCCTAATCTTGGGTTCAAGTTCTTCTGTCACTGACCTCGGGCTCTCCAAACCCGGATGTCCTCTTCTGTGTAATGGGCATAGTCCCCACCTCACAGCGCTCTGGGGAGGGTTAAATCCAGTAACGGACTGCACAAAAGACTGGCACCAGGTCAGTGTGACAAATATGTTCCACCCCCCTCACCCCGTTATCTGACACCAAATCCGTAATCCAGTCCCTTCCCCGCTTCCTCCTCCAGGAGCTGCTGGGACACTGCAGTCTGCAGGTAAGGAAGACTCAGAGTCCCGCGGCGCCACCGCCTCCCTGACCTTGGCCCTGTCTCCTCGCCCTCACTCTCCTCCCAGGCCCCCATCCTTCGCCCACCCTCGCCTTCCCCTTGTTCTCTCGTAGCCTGCGGGCAGCCTCGCGTGTCTAGTCGGATCGTGGGGGGCCAGGACGCCCGTGACGGAGAGTGGCCGTGGCAGGCGAGCATCCAGCACCGCGGGGCGCACGTGTGCGGGGGCTCGCTCATCGCCCCGCAGTGGGTGCTGACGGCGGCGCACTGCTTCCCGAGGTCAGCGGGCAGCCAGCCGCCAGGCTCGGGCTGGGCGCGCCCCTGCTCCCCGAGGGCTCCGGCGCGGGGACACCACCTGGCGGCGGCGCGGAGACTGCGCGGCGGGGACTGCGGTCCTGGGGTGGGGCGGGGAGGGATACTGCGGAGCGGGGACTGCGGTCCTATAGGCAGGGGGTACTGCGTGCCGGGGACTGCAGTCCTAGGGCAGGGGGTGTCCACTGTTAGTGGCCTCTCCCCTGTCTCGTAGGCGGGCGCTGCCGTCCGAGTACCACGTGCGCCTCGGGGCGCTGCACCTGGGTGCCGCCTCGCCCCGCGCCCTCTCGGCGCCCGTGCGGAGGGTGCTGCTACCCCCCGACTACTCCGAGGACAGGGCCCGCGGCGACCTGGCGCTGCTGCAGCTGCGCCGCCCGGTGCCCCTGAGCGCCCAAGTCCAACCTGTCTGCCTGCCGGAGCCCGGGTCCCGCCCGCCCCCCGGCACACCCTGCTGGGTCACTGGCTGGGGCAGCCTCCACCCGGGAGGTGAGGCAGAGGGCGGGGCACCTGGGCATTGTGAGAGGGACCCGAGATCCCCCTACACTGCCCTCTCACGGGGAATCCCAGCCCCACACTACGCCAATCTGGGACCCAGGGCAACCTCCAGGAACCCAAACCTCCCAATCAGGCTGGGGAGTCCTAGTCTGGCAGGTCCGACTCTTAAGCAGGGCTTCTCCCACGACACTTGCTTTCTGCCTCACCCTCTCCTAGCTCTCAGAAGTGCTCCCTCTCCCCCCAGTGCCACTCCCAGAGTGGCGACCTCTGCAGGGAGTCAGGGTGCCACTGCTGGATGTGCGTGCCTGCGACCGCCTCTACCACCTGGGCACCAACGTGCCCCGTGCTGAGCGCATAGTGCTGCCTGGGAACCTGTGCGCCGGCTACGTCGAGGGCCACAAGGATGCCTGCCAGGTGCACGAAGCTGCCTGGACCCTCCCAAGTCCATGCCCCTGTGCCCAGCACCCTACCTCCCTAGAACCCAGGACCCAGGAGATACCACCTCCAGGCTAGTGTCCTGGCCCCCAACCCAGAGGCACCACCTGGGGGACTGAAACCCCAGGACTGCCATCTGAAGTCCCCTGAGGGCTGGGACCTAAGCTCACCTTTCTCCTGCAGGGTGACTCTGGGGGACCCCTGACCTGTGTGAAGTCTGGGCGCTGGGTCCTGGTGGGCGTGGTGAGCTGGGGCAAGGGCTGTGCCCTGCCCAACCGTCCTGGTGTCTATACCAATGTGGCCACTTACAGCCCCTGGATACAGGCTCACCTCAGCCTCTGATGCAGTGACACTCGCCTGAAGCCAGACACTGGGGTCCCTCAGCCAGCCGGTTCACCTGGGGACCTGCACATCCCCCCACCCTGCCCCTTCTGATTTGAGGCTCAGAGGCCTGATAACACTAAGGAGCCATCCGTCCATCTGTCCATCCCCTGCCTCCTCCTTGGGGCTCACCAAACCTGAGCTGCCTATCCTCTTCTAGGAGCCTCCTGCGTGTGTGGGGGTCTCACACTCTCTCCCCTTCCTGTCCATATTTACCCTGAGCCCCACCTGGGGCTGGGCCTGGGCACCCAGAGATGGCCAAGCGACCCGGTGCCCAGTCTGGCCTGTGTGCCCCTCTTCTTCTGGAGGAAGTCAGGGAGATTGGAAGTGTGAGAGGGACTCAACGCCAAGGACATGATTCTTCGTTGCTAGCTTTTGAAGATAGAGGGGCCACATGGCAAGGAACTGTGTGAAACCTCCAGGAGCTGAGGGCAGCTCCCAGCTGACAGCCCAGGAGGGGAGACCTCAGTGCTGCAACCGCACGGAACCGAATCTGGACAACAACCTGAATGAGCAAGGAGGTGAATTCTTCACCCAGCCTCCAGCTGAGGGCCCCGCCAGGCCGAGCCATTGATTTCAGCCCAGTGAGACCCTGCGCAGAGAGCCCAGCTGAGCTGCCCAAACTTCTGGCCCACAGAGCCATGGTTTAATAAATTTGTGTTGTTTTAAGCTGCTGTTTGTAGTCATTTGTTACACAGCAATTGAAAATGAATACAGATTTTGCCCCACTGTGATGGAGGTGCCCCAGGGTGTGGACCAGCCCTGGCCTTCCCATGCAGTTTAGGAGGCTCAAGAGTCTGGGGCAGCTGGCATCATGCCCTCTTCCCAGGAGGGGCAGGAGGCCCCAGCCAGGCCCGGCCTTAGCTTCTGTTGTTGTTGTTTCTGTCCTCACCCCCATCCATGACCAGGGTGAGTGTGGGGCTGTCCCCCAGCCTTGGCCAGGCCCCCCGCCAGGCCCAGAACCCTCCCACCTGCATCTGGAGACTAGCCTAGGCCTTCTGCAGCTCCCTGCCCATTCTCATGTGCCTGGGACCCAGTGTCTTGTCCCTTCCCTGCCATCTTCTTATCCCCAGGCTGAGGACCACCCATACCAACAGACAGAGCTCAGTTTCTAGAACTGCAGAAGGAACAAGAAACTGAACGAGACCTGGAAAATTCAAAGCCTAATCTTTGGAGCTGATGGGGCAGCGGAGGAAGGAGAGGGAGGCCGTCATCACAGGCAGAGCCGGGGGCAGGCGGGCTGCAGCTGCTCCACACAGGCCTGAGCCTCATCTCCCTCCCTAATTTTCTCCCAGGGGAGAGAGTGGCTGCACCAGGTGGTCACTGCTGGGCCGGGCCGGACAGGGTAGGTCTGTGGACTGAGGCAGCGAGGGAGCTCCAGGCTGCCCTCTCCCCCAGGCTGAGGGCCATCCACCTGGGGTAGAGCTTGACTGCCCCTGGGGGGGCGTCATCAGGGACCAGGGTGCCCAGAATACAGCCAGCCTACAAAAAGCTGTGGGTACATCTGTGGTGGGACCCTGGTGGCCCCTGCTGGGTGATGCCGGCTGTCCTTGTGTCCCTCCCTTAGCCTGGGACCAGCCAAGGGACCTTCCTCAAGATGCCGTCCAAGGCACTGAGACAGGAACAACCCAGGGGCTGGCAGCCAGGCTGCCTTGGTCTTGGCCCTGGTGTGACTCGAGTAGTGGGTCTCCATTCAGAGAGCCCGGTGTTTCTGAAGCATCACCCAGGAGCTAAGCAGGGGCTAGAAGTGGGAGGGGCAGGAGGCGCAGGAGCTGGGCATGGAAGGGAAAGGTCAGTGAATGACAAGAAACCAGCTATTCTTCGTGAAGCCCTCGCCAGACACTGCGGAGGGCTTTCCTGCACCATCTCACAGGATTCTCACCTGACAGACACTGGGAGGTGGGTTTTCCCCATCAGTCAGATGTGAAAACTGAGGGGCCCACATCCATGCAGCTGGTAGAGGGTATAAGGGGATTTGAACCCAACTGGTCTGATTCCAGAGGAAGCTGAGAATGGTGGAGGGGGGACTACCCCCTTTGCTCTCTCCACTTGCTCCTACCCCAACAGTGCAGCCTCCCAGCCCCCCTCCTCTCAGCCCGTTCCTGGGGTGGCAGCCTCGTGGGGCTGCGCAAGTCGCAGCTCTTCTCTACCCAGCAGGCTGGCACCCTGTGCTGCTGCAACCCGTCTGTCAGCAAGGTCCATGGAGGGGTGACCTGGCCCTGCATCAACAGCATCCTGTCCCCAGCCTCACCTGTCAGGTGATAGGCTGGAAGACTGTGCAGCCTGGAAGGGTGCACCTGGGGAGGCAAGGGCGGTCCTGGGAACTCCCCAGTACAGGGAACACTAGGTTCCTGTTCAAGGCAGACATTTCCTAGCTGCCCACCTGTTCTGGCTGGTGATGCTGCAACCAGATGGCCTAGCTTCTCCCAAGAGTACTGACTCAACCTCAGTTTCCCCATCAGTATCCTGAACTGGTAACACTTAACTATCGTGGCTGCTGGGAGAGTCAGGACGACGGCTAAGGTGATCATTGCTTTGCCCGCTGGACACATACGCTGTGCCAGGCACAAGCGTGCTCTCAGTTGATCTTAGAACACTCATGAGGTGTTCTCATTTCCCATTTCATGAATGGGGAAGCAGGCCCAGAGGCTAGGTGATGTACCCTAAGGCGCACAGCAAGAGTAGAGCTCGATTTGAACGTGGGTGACTGACTCAAATTCCACACTGAGTTATGTCACTTCCCTTATGGAGACGAAAGTAGTTGTAAAACACTCTACAAATGAGAGGCACACTAATAACTAGTGGTCATTGATAAGTGCTATTAAACAATGTTAAGGGGCCGGCCTGGTGGTGCAGTGGTTAAATTCACACGTTCCGCTTTGGCCCGGGGTTCGCTGGTTCAGATCCCGGGTGCAGACATGGCACCGCTTATCAAGCCATGCTGTGGCAGGCGTCCCACATACAAAGTAGAGGAAGATGGGCACGGATGTTAGTTCAGAGCCAGTCTTCCACAGCAAAAAAAAAGAGGAGGACCTGCAGCAGATGTTAGCTCAGGGCTAATCTTCCTTAAAAAAAAAAAAATAAAGCAGACAGGAGGAGAGGGCCCACCAGGCAAGACCCTACAGGCTTAGTTTGGAGCCCAGGGAAGGGTCCCTGTCGTGAGCACTGGGTGGTTGAGGCAAGAGGGCAGCAAGGGCCCAGGAGGCCTTTGTGTGCAGATGCAAAAACGGCCAGGCAGCTAGCTCACCCACCATCTTGAGCCTCCCATTCTGTATGTCATGGCCCCCAGGAGGACCTCAACCCAGCGAGACGACAGAGCCAGGGGCTGAGGGGTTAGCCCTGCTCCCCACTCACATCCTTCCCCCATCTCATTCCCACTGCAGGACGTGTCACTGCACTGAATGGCATGGAGGCCTGCAGTCACCTCCTACAACAGACCCACCAAGTGGACAGCACCATGGGTGCTCAGAGACCCACTCTGAGGGTAAGGATCACACCAAATAAGCCCCCGCCCTGCTCGCCACCTCCCTCAGGCTGGGTGAGCTCTGACAGCAGAGACAGCTATAAGCACACACCAGTCACTACCCAAGGCCTGGCACCCTGCTCTCCCCGCATCAGCTCATTCATGCTCCCAAATGCCCCACGGGGGCCAACTGTAGATTCCCCTCCATGGATGGGAAACAGGCGGAGGCTCAGGGCCTTGCCCAAGGTCAGTCAATAAGCTGGGGGTTGAACCCAGGGGGTCTGCTGGAGGGTGGTTGGGAACAGGCATGATCCTTGGAGAGATGGAGTGGGACCCAGTGGGCTGCCCCACCCCTCATCCCCACAGGGTGACTCCTGATGGGCATCCTGAGCTGGAGCAGCCCCCACGAGCCAGGAGGTCTACATGCTGGTCTCCAGTAGAGCCCAGATTCAGGACGATGTGCCTAGGCTGCAGCTGGGCCAGAACACCACGGGTGAAGAGGTGGCTCCTCCTGTCCCCGCACCCCTAAACTCACTCTTTACCTGCCTCAGAATCCCCTTGGCCCCCACTGTCCCCACCCCTCCCCCCACCCCTGCTCTCCCACCTCATTAGCACAGGATCTAAAGCCTCCAACTCTCTGTATATACAGAGATTAAGAAGGAACTCTTCAGCCTGGGCCAAGGACTCACCTCTCCAGGTACCTGTCCATGGCCTCCTGACTCAGCGACTGAAGCCCAGGCCGTGGTCCAAGGGCTGGGGTGCTGGGAGGGAGCCAGGGCTGCCCTGGGCTCGAGGCGAGGGCTGCCTTGAGGCGGAGGGAGGGGAGAGTCGCAGGAGGGGAAGGGACTTAAGAGGGCTGCTGAGGAGCCAGAGATTAGAAGTCAACAATAACGAGTTACAGTTTATGAAAGGTCTAGTGAGGGCTGACTCTTGGGGAGGCGCTACAAACTTCACAAACGGTTCGCCCATCTTAAAAAGAAGGAAAGTGGCCCTTGGCGAGGTGAACTGCCCAAAGCTGCCCAGTCAGCGCAAGAGCAAGGATTTGAACTCCAGCTGCTCTGTACCTAGAGCCTGCGCGGTTGACCACAGGTTTGATTCAGGGCCAAGGCAGCAGCATCTTCAGATTCCGCCCACTCTCAAGAATTTCTCACATTGCAGCCCTAACAGGCGCAGGGCTGTCTGGCCGCCAGGGCCATCCACCGGCTCGCCTCTCGCTGGATGCCATGTACGCCTTCTGTGACACTGGCCGGCAATGACACGGCCGCAGCTCTCCCTCTCCTGGGAGTGGTTAGGTGAAAGGAAAGCCGCCTTCCCTCGCTCAACTGCAATTTGGGGCGACGAAGGACGGTGCCCAGCGCCCAAGAAGGAAGGCCTAGGCTGTCAGCAGGGATGCCCCCGTAGGAGGGCAGCCAGCCAAGGAAATCAAGCGTACAGGCCACTCCGGAGCCTGAGTGGACATGGGCAAGAAACGGGCGGGCGCCGAGGGCCCCTGGGGGCAGGAGGCTCCCCTTTCCTCCTCCTGGAGAGCACAAGCACCAGCTCCGGCCACGCCCGCTGCTGCTTCCCAGGACGTTAGCCCGGCCCACTCCCTAACCGGAACAACTTCCCGGGGTGCTACAGGCCGTAAAGCCCCTCCGAACAGGATTAAGCAACCCTGACATCCAAGGCTGAGGCGGGGAAAGCGGGACAGCGCTCCGCTACGGTGGCCGGAGAGTCCAGAATTTAGAACCGCCTCACAATGGCCGCCAGGGAGCCCCGCAATCGTGTGTCAGAGCCCCCAGTATGGCAGCCCTGCTCTCACTGAGAGGCGACTGTTTTGCCACCCCGATGGCCCAGAAGAACATTCATTCACTCTCCCTGGGAGTGGAGATGCCCTACGCTCGCGAAGTGAGCCGCCGCCATCCCGCAAAGAAGGCTCGGCCTGCGCCGAGCCCTGATGCATCAGCACGGGGACCTCGCCTCTGCCACTCCCAAGATGGCGCCATCGCCTCCTGCGTCCCTCCGGTGCTTGGTGCCTGACCCTTTGCCCCTACCTCGACCACCGCGCCAACCGGCGCCACCCCGCGCCACGCAGCCGAGATGGCGGCTGGACGCCCGACCACCGCATTAAAATGGCCACGGGTTAAAATGGCGGCCGCGGGGCGGGGCGGGCCCGCAGAGCGGGGTGGGGCGGGGCCGCTGGGCGCGGGGCAGGCTGGGGGCCGGCGCGCGGGCTGCCGGGAACGGGGCGGAGCGCGGCCGCGCCGGCGCGTCGAGGGGGAGAGGTAGTCGCCGCGATGGTGAGCGGGCGCGGGGGGAGGGGCGGCGGGCCGGGGCGGGCCGGGGGCGGCTGGCCGCGGGGGGGGGGGCCCAGGCTCCGCGCTCACGCCGGCCCGCTGCCCCCAGGACGTGTTCCTCATGATCCGGCGCCACAAGACCACCATCTTCACGGACGCCAAGGAGTCGAGCACCGTGTTCGAGCTGAAGCGCATCGTCGAGGGCATCCTCAAGCGGCCGCCCGACGAGCAGCGGCTGTACAAGGTGCGGCCCCGCCGGGCCGGGCGAGCGGGGGCCGGGCCGGGGGCGGGCGCTGCCGGGAACCGCCGCCCCAGCCCCGGCCGTGGGCGCTGGGCGGCCGCGTCGCTGATGTAAACAGTGCCTCCCGGGCCTCCCCCGCGTGGGCCCGTCGTTCGGACTCGGGGAGGTGAGGCCCCAAGAGCTCTCGTTGCCCGGGGCTCTCGAGGAAGAATGGCTCCGAGGTCGCGCGCCCGGCCCCGCGCTCAGTGCCGAAGGCCAGCGTCGCATCTGAGCCCCACAACGATCCCACCCGCGACGTGCAGGCTGCTGGCAGCCTTGCTCTGCGGCTAAGGACACTGAGGCTCGGCGAGGTGGCCGCTTAGCTGGCCAAGGTCATTGGCAGAGCCAGAATTTGAACGCCAGTGCTCTTAATCCTCTGCAGGCCTATCAAAGTCACAATGCCCCCCAAGACGCTGCTTAATACAAAGAAATGGAGGGTGTCCAGATGAGTCAGGTCCCTCCAGTTCTTCACCCAACAACTGTTTACCCTTCAACATTCTGCTAATGCTCTAAGAGCTTGTCCCACCCCCACTTCCCCCCTACAAACCAACTGCAAGCATGGCTTGGGGTTTGGGGTTTCACTGGGGAATCCGGTGTGTGGGCCCCTGAGGCAAGTCTGGCGGGGTGACGTCCCTCACCAAAGTGCATTGATCTGATTCTGGCTGGAATCTGGCCTTTTGCTCCAGGCTGAGCCTCCACTCCCTTATTCTCTAAGGGCCTTTTGTCCCTCCTGGGGCTTCCCTGATAAGGACCCTTCCTGCTGCATGTGCTCTTTCCACGTGCTGTACTCCCTGCTTTCTGTGACCCTGTCACCTGTTGAAACCTCCTGGCCACTGTATGAGTTGGGAATTGGAGTAATTCCCATTTTACAGATAGGAAACTTCACAGCAAAAAGATCAACCGCGTGGTCCAAGGTGGCGGAGCTGGGATTCAAACCAGGTCTGCCTGTGCCAGATTGGGTCACTGGCTCTTGAAATTAGATTCCCTGGAGTTTGGGGGGAAACAGATTCCAGAGCCTTACCCTGGGAGGTTCTGATTTGGAAAGTCTTGGGTGTAGCCCTGGAAACTGTGTTTGGTCTCCTCTAGGGTGGTCCTGGGCCGTACTTGGGGCTGTCTCGCTTCCCTCTTCTGACTTCCAGTGTAGTTGCTAACCAGAGAAGTCTCTGGGACTTGCCTCTCCTGGGGCCTCTCCCAAGACCCTGCCTGCCTCTCTTCTCAGGACGACCAGCTCCTGGACGACGGCAAGACACTGGGCGAGTGTGGCTTCACTAGTCAAACAGCACGGCCGCAGGCCCCAGCCACTGTGGGGCTGGCCTTCCGAGCAGGTGAGATGGCAGCCAGGCAGGGTGGAAACAGCCAAAGAAAGCGATTGTCAGCGAGCCTGCATTTCCTCCAAGTCTCCAGGACAATGACTTCCCAGTCCACAAAGTACAGGCAATGTGCTGTGACAGTGTATTTGTTTCTCCATAAAAAAGATGAGAAGCAAACGAGACCCTTGTAGAAATTGAAGCCTATTCCATGAAGGAGTCAAAGATTCCTAGTCATGATACCAGCTTGCATTTACAGAGGGCTTATCGAGTCCCTGGCCCTGCACTCGGCATTTGACTTCTGTTGGTCCATCTCACCCTCTCAGTAGCCCTGGGGAGTAAACACTGCTGTGCCCATTTTGGAGATGTGGACACTGAGGCTTGCTGGCAGTCACATGGGGTGATGCAGACTGCCAGGACCTTGCCTGAGCCGGGCACCATGCCAGGCACTATCTTTGCGGTAGATCACTTGATCCTGCAGCATCCCTGTGCAGGCCGGACTTGTACTATACCCTTTTTTTTTTTTTTTTCTTTTTCTCCCCAAAGCCCCCCAGTACATAGTTGTGTATTCTTTGTTGTGGGTCCTTTTAGTTGTGGCATGTGGGACGGTGCCTCAGCGTGGTTTGATGAGCAGTGCCATGTCCGCTCCCAGGATTCGAACCAACGAAACACTGGGCCGCCTACAGCGGAGCGCACAGACTTAACCACTCGGCCACGGGGCCAGCCCTGTACTATGCCCTTTTTAAGGATGAGTAAACAGCTTGGGGAGGTCAGATCGCTTGGTGGGACTGTCAGATCCAGTATTTACATCCAGCCCTGCCTGCCCCAGAGCCAGTATGCTCATCAACCACATTCCCCCTGCCCAAAGTTTAGAAACTTGAGGGGTGGGAGTAGTTTACTTCCCTCCAGTGTACCTCCTTCCCCTAAGAAAAAGAGAGGAAATGTGGATTTTATTATTTGTCTCTGGAAATTTAAACAGGGGTTGTAGAGTGTTTCACAGCTTTGGACCCAGGGGCTCTGGGGATGGCTGGGTGAACTTGGGTGAACTTACAAGGAATTATTTTTCTGGCTTCTTGTAAGAAAATGCAGCGAGGGCTGAGGAGGGAGCATATCGCCTCAGCCGCACTTTTCAGTGCCATAAGGAGAGCTATGCTAGGCCTCAGCAGCTGTGTCTTTGGACGGCTACTTCATGCTCCTGCCCCTCCCAGGCTGGAGTTCCTATCCTTATAAAGGGGTATGATCCTAGGACCAGCCCCACATGAGGCAGTGTGAGCCCCCATGCACCTCAGGCCCCCAGCCTGTGAGTGCTCAGCAAACGGAAATCTTAGGGGCCTTTATGTGGTTCCTTCTGACCCTCACAGTGACACTGTGGCAGAGGCAGGGCTGGCACAGACTTTATAGAGGTCAGGCCCTGTAGAGAGAGGCCCTTCTGAGGGGAGCAGGTGAGGGCTGAAAGCTCTTCTCCTGTTCCGCTTCCTAAGCCAAGGTCAGGCTGCATTCTCCCAGAGGAAGTGTCCCGTTCTCTGATTGGAACAAAGGCACCATCTAGGCTTGCAGTGACTCTTGGAAGATGTTGCTAGATCTGTTTTGCAGGTGAAGAAATCATGACACAGGGAAGTGATTTGCTTTTTCCCCCTGACCCGCAGTATGGCATTGAATGAGGTAGTGGCTCTGGCCCTCAGTGGCATCACCCCTCAGGTGGACAATTGCTGTCTTGACAGGGCCTCTTCACTTCCCCCAGGGGCTACTTTCACTTGCAGAAATGCACTTCTGAATGCCTGTTTCCCAAGTAGTAGTTTCCTGGTGCAGCTGGAAGAGGCGTGAGACGCAGCTGTCTCTCCCCAGCCCCAAACTGGCTTCAGTTAGGTTAGGGAGATGACACTGTCAAATCAGGCCTTAAATGGCATCATCCAGACTTTATTTCCAAAGAATAGAAGTGATGAAGGCAGGAATTGTCACTGCAGGTTTGTGTTTTGGAAGATGAGTTAGTTCTTGGTGTCTGAACATCATTCAGCACTACTGATATTTGGGGCTGGATGATTCTGGGTGGGGTTGTCTTATGCAGGATGTTTAGCAGCATCTCTGGCCACTACCAGAGATGGCCATCTACCCACTGATGCTGGTTGCAGCCCCCCACAGCCACCCCCAAGGTGACAACCAAAACTGTCACCAGGCATGGCCAACTTTCCCTGGGGGCCCTAATCGGTTGAGAACCCTAAGCCAGGTGGAGAGAATAGTCTCCCAGGTAGAAGAAAGCACAGAAGAAAAGTTGTAAAGTGGGGTTCGTTTGCTCTGTGCTGAGGTGACAAGGCAGGCCTTCCTGGAGCTGCTGTTCTAGTGGGGAAAGCAGCGGATCAGAAGCAGCAAAGGGCCCCTTGGGCTGGTGGTCAGTGCTTCCAAGGCAGTGGACAGGGCTCTGGGATGCACTGATTGTGTATATGGTATGGCTGGGGAAGGCTTCTCAGAGGTAATGTTTGAATTGAATCCTGAATGCCATTCTGAGTGGCAGGCTAGGGACCAGGAAGTACAAAGGCCCTGAGGCAGGAAAGAGCTTGATGTGGTAACCTGGGGAGCACAGGAGACAGGTGGAGAGACATAGTAGCAAGGACTTGAGATTTATTCAGAGTGTGATGGGAAGCTATTAGGTTTTAAGCAGGGGAGGAGCAGAATCTGGTTTGACTTTGAAAATCACTGCTTGGTACAAGGAGATAGACAAGATTCTGAGTGAGGGGCGATGGTGGCTGTGGAGCCAGTGACAAGCAGGTGGATGCAGGTCAGCCCACAGGCTCACTGATGGATGCAGAGGGTGAGAAAAAGGGCCTCACGAATGGCTAGCCTCGGGGTGGGAAGTGGGGTCAGGTTGGGCTTGGAGGAGTGGGAGACATTCCAGCAGGGCCATTGAGACCAGGCAGGGAGACCAGGTACGGAGGTCAGAGCAGTGGAGACTCACTTCACAGGGGCAGGTATCTGCTTGGAGGTCCCCAGAAGCTAAAGGTGGGTACCCATTCCAGCTCTCCCCACTCCCCTCTCCACCAGATGAAGCGTTCGAAGCCCTGCGCATCGAGCCCTTCTCCAGCCCACCCGAGCTGCCCGACGTGATGAAGCCGCAAGACTCAGGAAGCAGCGCCAATGAACAAGCCGTGCAGTGAGAGGGCCCTTGGGCCCATCCCCCAATGCCCCATCCTCCCCAATAAAAGAATTGGGTGTCCACCTGGCTGCTGCCTCTCTCTGTGCACCCTCTCCTGCCTCCAGGCATCATCCTCACTGGGATGGGGCCTGCTCCCCTGCGGGGCTCCTCAATCTCTTGCTTGCCAGGGTGCCCTGCCCAATTACAGGCTCTCTGGGCCCAGCTGTCTACCCCCAGCCCAGCCCTCAAAGGCCATGGGGAGAGGACTGGGAGGAATCCAGAACCTGGGTCAGCCTTCTACTCAGAGTGCCCCCCCCCCTTCCAGGAGGCCAGGAGCGAAAGTGTAAGCTGGAGCCAGTGTGTTGGTTTGAGAGCAGGTTCTGTGGGGGACCCACAACCCAGAGCCACCCCACACAGGTCCTCCAAGGCCTGCACAGTGCGCTCCTTGGGGGATGCAGCCAGCATAGAAGAGCAGCTCCTCCCCCAACCCCTAATGAACAGTCTCCAGACTCAATTCCTGCATTTCTCATTTTTATTTGACAGAAAAAGTTGCTCTTGCTGTACAGATTTTAAAAAACCAAAATGCCTTTAAGAAACGTGAAGAAAAGTTGGGGGGAGGGGGCCACAACCTCACTGGGGGGCAGTAGGGGCCAACTAATTTCAACTCCTGCCCCTTCCAAAACACCTCACCCAAGTCCCAAACCATCATCCCCCCCAGGAATTTGGGGATAAAAGGGGGACAACGTCTCCCAGGCCCTTTCTGACTCAAGACGGGGGCATCCTGAAGTATCCTCCCCTCCCAAAACTCCCATTCTCATACCCACCCACCCCAAACCCCCCAAAACATGTGAACCAGGAAAAACTCACAGAGATTAACATTTCACAGGAACAAAGAAAAAAACGAGGGGGGAGGGAGTCTTCCCCCAAAGATGCTGCCAGGGTTGGGGTGGGGGGGCACACAAGGACCCCCTCCTACGCCTGTTGGGGAGAAAAGGAGCACTCCCTGTGGCTCCAGAACTGGGGGTATGGTGGAATTCCCCAAAAAAGATTCACGGAGACCTGCAACAGAGAAGATGGCAATCAATGCACAGGCCCAGCCAGCCCTGGAGCTCTCAGGAGACCCAGGCATGGAGTGAGGACGACACTCACCTGGAGGAGCGGTGCCGCACAGGGCGGGGGCTAGGTGTCTCCCTCCTGCGCTTGTGGCCTGGGGAGCGGCTATCCCCACGCTGGCCTCTCCGGGAACCCCGCTCACTGCTGCTGCAACACGGGACATACATTAGATGACACAGAACACCACCAACCTCTGGCACCTTTGAGCCTGAGAAGTTTTCCTAATAAATCAGTGGTGAGCTAACTGGACTGGCTATTGGCAAAAGGAAAGCAACACCCACTGCCCTACCTCTGCTGGTCCCGTGGTGAGGGCTGGGGCGAGGTGCGGCGGCGCTCCGCAGGTGAGTAGCTGAGGGACCGGGAGTCCCGGAGGGAGTCTATTGGCTTCCGGGGGCTGCGGGACCTGGGGAGCAGAGTAGGCCCCCATAGCGCCACACCCTTCCAAACCCACCAGCCAGCACTCAGGACCACCCACCCAGGTCCTGACCACCAAACCTCATACCACACGGGGCCAGCCTCAGACCCACCTTTGTCTGCTCACTCACCCATCCGCCCGCACATCATCCACCGAGTGCCCCAGTGGGCAGGGCACGGGGTGCAGCGGGGGACGCAAAGATAAAGACAGTCCCTGCCCTTGGAGGGACTCAGTCTGGTGGTGAAGGAAGGCCAAGGGAGGCTCACTTGGCCCCATGTGTGGGAAGCAGCCCCGCAGGGACTGATGTACATGGGTCTCGGGACCCAGGGGAAGGGGACATGGGGCAAGGAAGGGAAGGGGCAGGGTAGTCTTCTCGAAGGTGCTGTTTGAGCGGAGTCTTGCAGAACGAGGAGTTCACCAGGCGGACAAGGGAATTCCAGGCAGAAGGAACAGCATGTCCAAAGGCATGGGGTTCTCCTTAGACTGCAAGGCGCTGGGTGTGGCTGGAGCACAGGGCATGTGTGGGGGCGGGCAGGAGAGGAGAACACAGGGCAGGCAAGGCCAGTTGGTGAAGAGCCTCACACGCCATTCCCGCAGAGGTGGGGCTTTATCCTGCAGGCCACAGGGCGTCCCGGAAGGATTTGTGGAGTGGAGGGAAGTAACCAGATGTACGTTTTAGAAAGATCCCTCTGGCTACGTGTGGAAGAGAATGGCGTGGAGGCAGGGAGACAGGGAAGAGGCTGTGGACAGAGTCGGGAGAAGATGACGGTGGCCAGACCAGAGCCCTGGCAGTAGCAACGGGGAAACTTAAAAGCTAGACTCCCTGGGACCAGGCTGCATGTCAGGGCAGGGAGAGGAAAGAACCTAGGACTCCCTAGTTCTGGCTTGAGCACCCAAATGGACGGTGCAGCCCTTTACCAGAACAGGGCACCAGAGTAGGTGGGGAGAGGAGCACCCAACTGCTCCCATACAACCAGACACCACAGTCCATGTGAAACACCCCAGCAGGGATCTCACACCCCAGGGTCACACCCCACCCCTTCCATCTCAAGCAAGGCAGCACTCACCTCTGCTCGCCAGGGGGTGGCTTCTTGGGGCTTGCAGGTTTGGGCAAGGCCTGAGGGCCAGGCTTAGCAGGGGAGGGGGATGAAGAAGTAGAAGAGGAAGAGGAGGAGGAGGAGGAAGAAGAGGAAGAGGAGGAGGAGGAAGAGGAGGACGAGGAAGAGGAGGACGAGGAGGAAGAGGAGGAGCTGGAACTGGAGCTGCTAGAGCGTCTCTTCCGTTTGGCTGGGGTAGGCTCCTGAGGACGTCCCTCTCGAACAGCCTCCTTTGGGGCTGGAGCAGGGCTGGGGACCCTGTGGGAGAAGAGGAGTGTCACAAGGAGACAAGGTGCCCCAGCCCCAACCCTACCTTCCTTGGCCTGGAGGAACGGCAGTGGGGGAGGGGTGTCTGAGAAAGGCCCTGGGAGCTCTCCAAGCCGAGAGCCAGTGAGCGCATTCTCTGGAGAGCAGTGGGCCCGAGCTGACCCAACCTCTGCTAACACAAGCAACAGGCTGGGGCCCGCAGCACAAGGGATCAAGGCTAAACCTCAAGAATGTCCCTGATGGAGGAATAAGGCCCCTGGGCTCAGGTGCTGGGTGGTCTCCTTCCTCGGAGAGCCACAGCTTGGGGAGGCCCCTGTGTGTGCAGGTTGGCTGGGGGAGGGGCCGTCCTGCCTGGAGGCAGGGAGAGGGATGGGATGACCTCTGAAGATCCTTCCAGCCCAGGGAGTTCCTCTTGAGGTCTAACTGCCATCCCTCCTGCTGTAAAATTAAGTCCATTTCCTCTAGTTCTGTCCTCTGTAGAGACGGAAAACTTATCATTATCCTCTAGAGAATTAACCTTTGGAGACTTTTATCTGTCCCATTCCTCCCCCCTTTGCCCCCACCCCAGCATTCTCTTCTACCCCCAGCTTAACGGTCAAGGTCCCCATACCTCTTCAAAGAGCCAAGAACCTTTGGATAGGGCTTCTCCCTCCCCACTCCCCACCCATCCCAAAACCTTCCCCGTAGAAGAGTTCTAAAAATCAAGCCCTCTCACCTCTTCAGTGCTACCTCAGGTTGAGTGGGAAGGCTAGAGCCCTCCGAGTCGCTAGAACTTGAGCCAGAGGAGGAGGAAGAGGATGACGACGACGATGATGATGAAGAGGAGGAGCTGGAGGACGAGGAGGAGGAGGAACTCCGCCGCTCCTTTGCCGGCTGCAGGGCGGCCAATGCAGAAGGCTGCTGGGCCCCCGTAGAGGCAGGTGGTTCCCCATCCTCAGGGTGGGACACCCCAGGGACAGGGCCAGAGAGTATGCTGTTGTGGTCACCAGCAGAAGATATGGTCTTTGCCACTACCCCAGAGGAAAGGGACTGAGACCCTGCTACAGGGGTGGTCTGGGCAAGCACAGATCGGGATTGGTCAGAAAAAGTAGATGGCACAGGGGACCTAGGTCGATCCTGAGCTGGAGGAAGAACAGACTGTGAGGGAGCCTGGACCATTCTAGAGGCAGGAGAGGGAGCCCGCTCAGAAGTCATTCTAGATTGGCTCGGGGCAGATGGTGGGGTTCTAGAGCCTGGGCCACCTGGTGGTGTTCTGGACCTGGCTCTGTCAAGAAGCGGTGGTGAGGTTCTGCCACTAACACGCTCGTAGGCAGAAAGGGGCACCCTGGGGCTGGTGAGGTTTGCACCAGACAAGGCTGGAGCCATTCTAGCACTGGTGAGGCTTGCAGGGGCCAAAGCTGGAGGGGTTCTCGAGCTGGCAATATTCACAGGAGCTGTGGCATGTGCAGATCTAGGACCCACCAGGTTTGCAGGGGCTGGAGCCTGGGGTGTTCTGGAACTGGAGGGATAGTTTCCAGGAGTTGGGGGTGTGCCAGAGCCCGTAAGACTCAAAGCTGCCAAAGCAGCTGGGGTTCTGGCTCCTGCCAGGTTCACAGCTGGGGCCGTGGGGGTGCGAGGGTCAGCAAGGTTCACAGCTGAAGGTGCCACTGCTGTTCTGGGACTAGCCAAGTTCATGGCTGCTGCTGCAGCTGGTGCTCTCGAGTCAGCCAGGTTCACTGCTGTTGGCATGGCAGGTGTCCTGGCACCAGCCAGGTTCATGGCTGCTGCAGAGGCTGCAGGAATCCTGCTGGCAAGGCTGGCAGCTGGAGCTGTTCTGAGACTCATGAGAGGCACTGGAGCTGGAACCTGGGACATTCTTGCAGCAAGGCCAGCAGCAGACATAGATGGAGGAGGCCGAGCGGTGCCGAGACTGATAGCTGTCAGGGCAAGTGCGATTCTAGACTGAGCATGATTTTCTGGTACAGATGTTCTCGGGTGATCAGGAATTCGGGGACCTGGACCATCCATCATGGAGCCACCAGCTTGCTGCAGGACAGACATAGGTGTTCTAGAGCTGCCAAGGGGTTCAAGCATTCCAGGTGATCTACAGCGGTCGAGAGGAGTTGGTGACATGCTAGGACGACTGAAACAGCTCATTCTGGAGCTATTGAGTGCTACTGGAGGTGTGCGAGAACCAGAATGATTCCTTGTTGTTGGCGGAGTAGCAGAACGTGAGCGGTCAGAACTACTTCCTGATGCAGAACGCCTGCGGATGGCTGGAGGAGATCTTGTTAAGGACCGTTTGCCCCGTGTTGTTCGCGGAGTACGGGACCTAGAACGGCGGCGGATAGCAAGTGGTGAGCGACTTCGAGAACGTTTGCGTGGCAACAGTGGGGTTCGAGACCTAGAACGGCGCCGAATAGCTGGAGGTGTTCGAGACCTAGATCGGCGGCGTGTCACTGGAGAGGTTCGAGAGCGGGACCTCCTTCGTGTTACCGGAGACGTGCGAGATCGAGACCTCCTACGGGTAACTGGGGATGTTCTAGATCTCGATCTTCTGCGAGTTATAGGTGAGGTTCTGCTTCGAGATCGCCTCCTGGTTACTGGTGGAGTCCTAGATCTGGACCTTCTGCGAGTCACCGGTGGAGTTCTAGAACGGGAACGCCGGCGAGTTGGTGTTCTGGATCTTGACCGACGGCGGGTTACCAGTGGTGTTCTGGACCTGGATCGCCTTCGACTCACGGGTGATGCTCTTGATCGAGATCTTCGTCGTGTCACTGATGTCCTAGACCTTGATCGTCTCCTACTGACTGGTGAAGTTCTAGACCTTGACCTACGTCGACTAACCAGTGGTGTCCTGGACCTAGATCGCCGGTGAGTGGCTGGAGAAGCCCGAGACCTGGAGCGTTTCCATGGGGCTGGTGATGTACGTGAGCGGGAACGCTTCCGACTGGTTGGGGGTGTCCGAGAACGGCCTCTTCGGCGTCGAGAAGAGGTTCTCGAACTCTCTTGCCGGGCAGGAGACCTTGAATGGTAACCAGAGCCTCCTCTCCTGCGACGAGTAACCCGAGACCTTGACCGGCTCCGCTGTCTTCTCCTAGACGTTGACTGAGAAGATCCGGACCTATCTCGACGTCGGGTTGTTCTTGTTTTCTCTCTCCTTGAGCGGGACCGAGACCTCTGGAGCCCACGAGGCTTTGGTGAAGGAGAACGACCTCTCCTTGAAGTTGTCTTAGTGCGTGGAGATGAAGCTGAACGCCGTCGACGTGAGGATCTTGACTTTTCAGCTGGCTCTGGGGAAGACACCGAGGGACTTCTTCGGCGTCTTGGGGGAGTTCTAGAACGGGTCTCTGGTGAGGATGACGCAGAGCGGCTTCTACGGGAGAGTCTGGCCTTCCTAGTCAACTCAGGAGATGACCGAGAACTGCGACGGCGAGGTGGAGTGCGAGACTTGATCTTCGGCTCTGGTGATGACCTAGAGCTTCTTCTAGCAGTTCTAGATTTGGGGGGGTGTTCTGGAGAGGACTCAGAACTGCTGCTTCCTTCAGGAGAAGGGCCTCTGCCCTTGCTTGATGAACCTGATCTGCTTCGTCTGGGAAGGGCCCGAGGAGCTGGAGCCTTGGGTTCAGGAGAAGAATCAGAACCACTCTGTGCCCTGAGTGCAGCTCTGGGCTTATCTTTAACTTCAGGTGATGAGCCAGATCTACTACGCCGAGGAGAAGGTCGGGATTTGCTGTCGACCTCTGGAGATGATCCAGAGCAACTCCTCTGTCTAAGTGGCATTCGTGTCTTCGCTTTAGAATCTGGAGAAGAGTCAGATTCGCTTCTTTCCTGAGGGGATGCACTGGGTTTCCCATCAAGTTCTTGAGAAGATCCAGACCGACTTCTCTGCCCAAGAGGAGTCCTAGCCACAGCCTTCTGTTCAACTGATGATTCTGACCCACTTCTTTCTCTCTGAGGAGTAAGACACTTGTTGTTGAGCTCCAAGGATGATGGAGAACGACTCCCTGGCCTAGGAGTCTGAGGCAAAGCTTTTGGTTCTGGAGAAGAATCACATTCGCTTCTCCCCCTGGATGGTGTTCTAGGTATATCTTTCATTCCAGGAGAGGACCCAGATAAGCTGTGCCTTGAGGGAGTCCCAGATCCATCTCTAAGTCCTGGGGAAGACCCAGACCTGCTTCTCCTTGAGGGAGTTCTGGGTAAACCATCTTTCAGTTCAGGAGAAGATGTAGAACTACTTCTTTCCCTCGAGGGTGTTCGAGGTATAGCCTCAAGTACCGGTGAAGAGACACTCTGATTTGAAGACATTCCTGCTTTTTCTACTGCATCTGGGGATAAATCAGAACTGCTGCGCCTGGAAGATCTCGTCGATTGTTCTTTCACGTCTAAAGATGGATCTGTCTCCAGCTGATTAGAAGAAGGTCCATTCAAATCTTCTTTAACCTCAGGAGAAAATCCAGTATTCATTTCTGTAACAGGACCTGAATTTCTAAATTCTAAAGGCGATCCAAAGCTATTCTCCCTGGGAGGGGAGTTAGATAGTTCTTTATGTTCTGGAGAGAAATGGGGCCCACTCCAAGTTGAGGCCACTACAGGGACTTCTGCTTCCAAAGAAACCTGTGACTGGCTTTGGTCAAGAGTCAAAGACATAACAGGCCTTTCTTCTATCTCAGGAGATGATTCAAAATTATTTCCAGCTATTTCTTTATGTTTTGGAGACAAATGGGGCAAAAGCTGGTTTGAAGATTCTTCAGATTTATCTACCACCTCCATTAATTCCTCACCTTGGTTCGGGTGAGGTAATGCACTACTCTGGTCTTTTGTATCTAGAGATGACCCAACACCACCTCTTTCCCTTGATGGGGTTCTGGGTGTGTCTTTGAGGACTGCTGAGGACTCAGGCCTATCCTGCGCTGGAGGACTCAATTTGTCTCTTGGTCTAGGAGATGGTGCAGTAACATCCTCCTGAAGGAGTAAGCCCGTTTTCTCTTTTGATTCAGGAAAAGGCTCCAATCTACTCTGCCCCAGAAAAGATTTAGAGTCCATTGCAGGATATGGGGAAGAGTCAGACTGGGACCTGCTCTGCTCAGGAGACATGGCAGATTTCAGCCTAGGACTTGACAACAATTCACTTCTATCTTGTCTTGCTGGAGATCTGGGTGCCAGCTCAGCGACTGGAGATGATGACCCGGACTGGCCACCCTTAGGAGATGTTTGAGATTTGCTCTGCAGAGATGGAGATGCAGAGTGATTCTGCCTCATTTCTGGACTTGAAGTATCAGATCTGGGGTCTGGTGAAGTCTGAGATTGTCCTTTCTGTTGCAGAAATGAGGAGCCGAAATAGCCCTCTCCTGGTGGTGCACTAGACTTTACTCCCAGGCAGAGGGAGAAGGACCCAGAACAACTTTGCACTGGTGAGTCTTTAGACTTCTCTTGGGAACACGGTGACTTTGATCCAGAAAGAACGTGCCCTGGTGGAGTTTGGGGCTTGATGTTGGGGCATGGCGAAGTAGACCCTGAGTGACTTTGTCTTGGTGGTGTTCCAGGTTTCACTTTGGTATCTGGTGAGGAGGACCTAGAATGGCTGTGTCTTTGCAATGATCTAGAGTCCACCTTGGAGCAGGGAGACTCTGATCTGCTTTGCCTTGGAGGTGTTTTAGATGTCACTCTACTAGGACTTGGAGAAGAGGAACCAGAATGGCTTTGTGTTGGTGATGTTAACGCCTTCACTTTGGGTTGTGGAGATGATGACCCAGATCGGCTCCGTCTTAGAGGTGTACTAGATTTCACTCTAGGAGGAGAAGACCCTGAGCAGCTGTGTCTGGAAGGTGTCCTAGATTTTACCTCAGGATCAGGTGATGATTCCGAACGGCTCCGTCTTGGTGGTGTTGCAGACTGCTCATTTGCCTGGGGACTTGTTACAGACCCTTGCCTTGGTGGTGTTCCAGATTTCACTTGAGATTGAGGAGATAAACTGGAACGATTTTGTTGTGATGGTGTTTTTGATTTCTGATTAGGAGGTAAAGAAGAACGAGAGTGACTTCGCCTTGGTGGTGTTCTAGATTTAGCTTTAGGTTGGGATGATCCAGAGCGACTGCGCCTTGGTGGAGTCTGAGACTTCTGTTTAGGGCATGGAGAAGACCCTGAAAGGCTTCGCCTCAAAGACAAGCGAGATTTTGTTTTGGACCGTGGTGAAGAGAGAGACCTGCTCCGCCTTGAAGAAACATGAGATTTTTTCATTTCTGGGCTTGAGTTGGACCTGCTCCTTCTCTGTGATGTTCTGGATTTGTTCTTCCGCTCTGATGATGAGCCAGACCTGCCTCTTCTTTGTGGTGTTCTGGAGTGAGATCGTCCCCGTCTAACTAGACTTCTACTACGGGATCTTCCACGTCTTGCTGGTGTCCTAGACCGAGATCTCCCTCTCCTGGCAGGCGTTCTAGAGCGCGATCTACCACTTCGCCTACCTGGGGTTCTAGAGCGCGATCGACCACTTCGCCTAGCTGGGGTTCTAGAGCGTGACCTGCCACTTCGTCTAGCTGGGGTTCGAGAACGTGACCTACCGCTTCTCCTGGCTGGCGACCTACTACGAGACCTCCGTCGCACTGGCGAGCGGGTCCTAGATCTGCGCCTAGCAGGCGTTCTAGACCGCGATCTGCCCCTCCGGGCTGGTGTTCTAGATCGAGACCTACGCCTGGTGGGTGTTCTGGATCGTGATCTCCGCCTGGCAGGTGTTCTGGAACGAGACCTGCCCCGCCGAGCTGGCGTTCTAGAACGAGATCTGCCCCTAGTAGCTGAGGATCTAGAGTGTGACCTGCCTCGCCTTGCTGATCTAGATCTGCCTCTTCTCTGGTTATTTCTACTCCTGGACCAGCCCGGTCGCTGAGGAGACCTGGAGCGGCCACGTCGCTGGGGACTTCTAGATCGCCCCCACCTCTGTGCAGACCGGGACCTACACCACTGAGGGGACCGGGACCGAGAATGACCTCTCTTAGTAGGGGTTCGAGACCGAGAACGCCCCCGCTTGGTGGTGGCAGGGCTACAGGACCTCCCCACCCCATGAGAAGGAGTATGAGAATGTGATTTATCCCGCTTTGCTCGGCCATGCGAGCGACTCTTGGATGCGGGAGAAGAAGAAATCTCCCGACGGGACCCAGGAGCTGGTGCGGGTTTAGGACTTTCAGGGGAAGAGCTAGCATGCCGAGAAACTTTGGTAGGTTGAGGGGATGGTGGGCAGCTCTCTGAAGACGACTGAGGAGGTTTCTCAGGAGACTTAGGTGGTGAACGGCCCTGGGTTGGGGAAGCCTCAGATGGGGGGTTCACTGGCTCCTGACTTAAGGGGGTTGTTGCAAGGGGTTGTGGGGAGCCGCCATGCTGCTCAGCAAGGAGCAGAGTGGGAGCAGGTGGTTCTGGGCCTGTGCTGCTCCTTTCCGGAGAGGGACTAGGTTGAACTGCAGATTTCTAAGAGTGGAAAAGAGAGTAGGGATATGTAAGCACCAAAACTTCCTATCGCCCAAAGATCCCAACACCTTTTCCAATCAAACTTTTCCTCCACACACCCCATTATACCAACTGGTCCTTTTCCTTACCACAGGCGTTCACATTCATTCAATATAAAGAAATCATATAACAAAAAATAGTGGGGAAAACATGAAGATATGGATAGTCTGTGACCTCAAGAGTCTCATAATCCAGAGAAAAAAACAGAATGCAAACAACTAGTGGACCACATTTTACAACACATAACCATTACAAAATGCTGTGACAACATAAAGGTGTTTTTAAATGGAAAGATAAAGCAATTTCCCAAAGTGGGTAGCATCTGACTTCACCCATGAAAAATAACTATAATATAGTAAAACAACAAAGATAAAGGTTTGAGGACAAGATTTATATAAATAAGAAAGACTAAAACGGAGTACAGGAAAAAGACAGAAAAGAAGACCAAGTTACATAAGCCTTAGATGAGTCAAGAGCAACAGGAAGTAAATTAAATTTCTGAAGTGATCCAACTTATATTTTGAAAAGTTAACTCTGGATGACATGGCAAATGGACAGCAGCACCAGGAATTTAGCAAGAGTAATTAAAATATACCGTAATAACTGAAACAAGAAAACATGATTAGGACTTGATTTAGAATAGCAAGTATAAAAGAAGAGGTATGGAAAAGACCATTTCAACGTAGTGTTTCCAGACTGCAGGCAGCAACCCAATAGGCTGAAAAATTTTAGTGAGCCACAACCAGCATTTAATGAAAGAAAGGAGAGGAATCAATAAATAGTAAGGCTATTTATAGTTTGAAGAAACACCTGTTCAAGTTTTATGTATGTGTACAAACAGGATAATGATGTAAAACCTATTAATATCCAGTGAAGTTTGAAAGCCACAATTCTAAAGGATTTGTAGATAGGAAAGAGAACTTTGATAAATACCTGAAAAACGAACGCAGAAAAAAACAACTGAATACATTTCTCTTTAATAAGCTCTTACTTCTCTCCTCCGCTTCAAACACCTATCCTCAAACCTACAGCTTTATCACCCAATGAACATCCATTAACTCAGGAACATACCTCCTTGATGTCTTTATCTTTGTCTTCATAAGGGCTGCTAGGATGCTTTGTAGAGGGCTCTGGGCTGCTAGGCTGCCCTGTGTTGGTGGTACCTGGTTCCTTGGAAGGTACATCTCCCTCCCCTCGATGCCCTGAGGCAGGAGAAGGACTTCGCCCAGTCAAGGTAGTTGTATGGGTTTTAGCTGCAGCACTTCGAGACCTAAGGGAGGTAATTGAGGACGGGGAAGAGGAAGGAAATCAGCTCAGGGGAGAACAGAAAACCCCCTCCCCAGCTCCCATCCACCTTTCCTGACTACAACCCTCTTCCAAAAAGCCTTCTCTTATTTACAAGACTCAAATCACTCATATTGAAAATCAAGCCCAGTTCACTCTGGTCCTTCTCTTCTCAACAATCCCAAAAAATGTTCTCCCTTTACCCCTTTATTCACCTCCCCCAATCCTCCCCAAACCCTCCACCCAGCCCACTCCCTACCCACTTCATTCACAACTCACCTCTGAGCCCACCTCCTTCAGGAAGCCTTCCCCGATTAAGGAAGCCAGGGTAAGGATTCCTTCCTCCCCCAGACACCACGAACAAACCACCACCCCCCCTATTCTGGCAGTCCATATACATCAGAACAAAACAAAAAATAACAAAATAAACAAAAACAAAACAAAAAAAGAGAAGGGGAAATGTATATGTCTGTCCATCCTGTTGCTTTAGCCTGTCAGCTCCTAGAGGGCAGGGACCGTGTCTTCCGAATGGTCTGTGCAGCGCCTAGCACACCGTGGGCGCTCAATAAATATTAAATTGATTAACCCGCAAGTCCCTCTCCCTCCCTTCCTCCTGGACCCCCCCTTACCGACTACGGGAAGTATCAGAAGAGGAAGCAGAGTCAGCAGAAGTTGAACGGTGGGCCCGGCGACTCTTGGGTGCTGGTGTTGTACTTCGAGACCTGAAGGAAGACCACCACCACAGCTCAGGGTGCTGTCACACCTGTACTGGATTACCCTCATCCATGCTTCAACCATTTACAGGGACATTGCTGATTCTACCCTATTCCCCTAAGTGCCATTCATCTACTTGGCTCAGCAAATTTCGCTCCAATTCACACAAGTTCACTCACCGCTTCCGCTTCTTGTCCTTAGATTTACGCTTGCTCTTTGGAGTGGGAGACCTGGGAAATAAAGCAAGACTATTAAAAATAATTATAATTTTTTTTAAAAAGTGAAAAGAATTGATAACTGACAACACAACATCAAGGAAGTGAGCTTTGCTCCAAGAAAAAGAACCCCCTCCTCCTCTCTCAGAGAGCAAGCAAGGCCATCAAGCAATGGTTCACCACTCCATGTCCAACTATGTCCCCTACGCCCTAAAGAGCTCTTACCTATGCTTCCGTTTCTTGGATTCAGACTCTGACCTGTTGGGGAAAAAACATAAAACATAAACCAATACCTATGCCTGGATTCATCAAGCCTCCCCAATCACTCCAAGTACTCCCACCTCATACCTGTGCTTCTTCTTCTTAGAGCTCTTCTTCCTTTCTCGTCGAGGAGAGCTGCTCTCTGACCTGCTAAAAATGGGTTCAGAAACAAGGTCATTCTGCTTGGCTACTTCCCTGGCCCTCCCACTTACAATCCACCCCCAAAAAAGGCTTCTAAAGCACCAAACAACTCCAACAACACTGATGTCCCAGACCTAAGCCCAGGATTTATTTACTCTCCCAGAAGCACAGGTACCTCCTCCTTAAATCACAAACCTCAAAATTAAAAGGAAAATCCCAGAAATCCACAATGCTGCTAGCCAGTTCTTAATTGGCAGAGCTACAAAATTAAACCTTCCCCACTGAAGAAGCACACATTTATTCTCCTGGCTGAAACCAGAATGGTAACTCCCTCTTCCCTGACAACTCTCTCCTGCTTCCTAGAAGCATGAATTTTATTTCCAGAGAGACAGTATGACAGGGCTGGTCCTCTAGCTACTAGACTAACTTTCCAACTATCTTACCGTCCTCTGTCTTTCTTCTTTTTCTTCTTTTTTTGCTTTGGGGTTGGTGAGCGAGAACTGCTGGACTCCCGGACAAGGCTGGGTAAAGATGAAAATAAAACGGAAGTGCTAAGACAAGTTTCCTTAGACATTTCACCTTGAGAGAACAAAATCTAAAGAATTTGGAAAGAGAGAGTCCACCAAAAAGATAGAGCTGAATGTTTAGAATTAGTAGAGAAACTGCGACTAGTTTCTTGGTCTTGTGTACCTGTAAGGTTTGGGAGGCTCGGGAGCTGGTTGTTTAGCTTCTCGAGCACGACGCTGAGGATCAAAAGAGCTGCCATCCACATAGGAATCACTGATGCCAAAGGCAGCACGGAGTCGTTCATTCTTCTTCTCATTCAATTCTGCCAACTGGTGAGTCTCAGTTACCCTAGAGGAAAAAAGAGCAACGGTCTGAAGGAGATAGAGAGCAAATGGCAGTCACATTGACACAATTGTAGGCAGGAACCAAACGGGCATGGGAAAAGGAAGAAAAGAGGAGGGAGAAAGTCCAAGGTAAAAACGACAGCAGAAGCAGCAGTACAGAGTCCAGAGGAACTCAAGGGACAGCAAAACACTCACGCTGGCCTCTGCCCTGGGGTCTCCTCCTTGCCCCCAGGGTTCACATCCTTCTCCAGCAACATGAGTCGAAAGGTCGCCACTTTTTCCTGAATTTGCTGTTCCTCGTACCTGAAGAATAAATCCCTTCCGGGTTAGAGCTTGACTAGACACTTTGCCCAGTCCAGGTTTACAGGTCCCTCATTCCCAGCAGTCCCTTCCCTTTCCATGCACACATAGAACTTTTCACTCACTGTCACCCAAAGGGCCCTTCTCTTAAATCCTCCCGATCTTTTCCTGTTGTCTTCCTTCCCTCCACTTACTACACCCTCTAGAACAGTGGATTTTAAACATGCTACACTCCAGGGGCCAAGAGAGAAAAGTTAAGCAGGCAGAGTTCTAGGTGCTCCTCCCCAACTTCAACAAGAACAGGTCTTTCATTTCCTGGGGTTTCAAAATCAGATGCATTGTATAAAAGGGGCGCCACTGCTGAAGTTTGAAAACCACTGCTCTAAAAGGTTTTCTGCCTGAATGCCCTCCTGCTCCAAAATTTCACTTCCCTAACCAACCCATGATCCCTTCTTATCCAGATATTATTCTAGTTCCTGTTTTCCTGCCTTTGCTACTTTCCAAGGCCTCAAGCCTTAAATTCATTTGTCTTCCTCTTCTCTACCAATGACAACACCTGTCAGCTTACCTATCTCTTCTCTTATCTGGTCTCTGCTTTCCTACCTCTCCCTTAAAGCACATTTTTGTTTCTCAATGGCCCCTCTCTTTCCCTAAGCGCCTCCGTCTAAATAATTCAGACTCCCTCACACAGTTTCCACATCTCCCACTTTGAACTGTCCTTTAACTCCTTTCAATTTGCTAGCTCCTTTACCTCCTCCCCTCCTACAACTCTTCTCCAGGCCTCTTTCAACCAGCCCTAAGCTCCTTACATCCCACATAACTCCCCCAATTCTGCACTCACTCAGTGCTTGGCTCTCCCCCAGCCCTCCCCTCACCCCTGCTCTTCCATCATCTCCTCCAGCTCGAGGCATCGCAGCTCCACGCGCCGCTTGCGCTCGTGGTCCAGGATGTCAGGATTAGGCCGCTTCACCAGGGCAGCCTCCAGGCGCCGCAGTTCCTCCTCTCCCTTGTAGTCAGGCCGCTCACCCCGGCGGCCCCGCACCAGGGACAGGTTGCGCTGGACGTAGCCGTTGGTGCCGCTGCCCCGGGGCGTCGGCAGCCCGATCCCGTTGTACATGGCCCCGTGCCCGGAGGGGCACCACCGCTCCTGAAGGGGAGCGGGGAGACACGGGTCAGGCCCCTGGCCCCAAACTAACCACTTACCACCACCCAAATCCCTGCTCAACTCCATCCTATTTCAACATGGACCTCCATCCTAACATCCTTTAGCTGCATAATCCTTCTGGTCTCTTAACAAAACCCCTTCCTCATCCTTCCCACACTGCTTTCTACCAAATCACAGCTCAGCTCTTCCCACTTTTTCCCCTCAATGTACAAGAGCTGTTCCTGCTTGCACCTAGATTTTCTTCTTTTTCCACCCCAAACAATGATTCTATTTCTCTCAAATTTCTCCACACAGTCCCTTTATTCTCCTTTGGCCCCAATATGCACAAGCAGGGTCTTCACCAACTACTCTAATTCCTAATCTCTAGCAACTGACCGAGGTCTCCAAACAGGGTACACGACAAACACCAAACAGATCTGTGGCACCTGAGGGCCTGCAGTCCAACTCTAAGGACTCTTAGAAGAACTAACCTAAGGATTTCAGACTACCGTGTTACGAATACAAACTGACTAAACAGCCCCTAAATATCCAAACAGATGGACCGACTGGTTCGTAAGATAAAACCTACAGCGTCCTGTGCAGCCTCACACCCAGACCAAAGGCCAGCGTGCACATCAGAAACACACATGAACCTTGGATACGTAATGCTCTTATACTTCCCCTCTCAGGGAAACGGCCACTTCCTCAGCTCCAAATATTTCTATCTCCTACCAACTACCCTGACTGACACCATATACCGTCAATTTCCTTCCCAATAAGATTTCCCACATGATTTGCAGCTCACCCAAGTCTCACTAGCTCCTGTTAGATATTATCTATTTTCAGCTCCATCCTCCAAACACATTAAACTAGTCTCCTATGTTGCAACTGTTCCCCTACCTTTTCTAAATTCCTTGCCCTAAACTTTATTCTTAAACTTATTAAAACCCCTCTTTTTCTATCTCACTTTCATTAACAAGCTGTCAGCTTTCCCTACCAGTCCCCTGTATCTCACATTTCCTAGTTTTCTTTTCCAGCCCTGCCTTATCCCTCTCACATTATCTCCACGCCTCCCATCAGGTTCTATCCTCTCAACCTGTCCCAACCCCAGCAGGACTATGAAGAGCCCTCAAGCCCCAGTTTTTCAGGTCAGATTTCTTGGCTACGCATACTCTATTCCTTTCTCCTATTTCTATTTTTCTACAACTCACCCTGTGCAAGACAGTTTCATAGTAAATGTGTGAGGAAAAACTACCCCAGGAAAAGACTCAAGGAACAAAATGGAGAAATTAGTGAAGGTAGAGGGAATAGAGAATTGGCTAAAAGGGAAGGCTACATTTAAAAATATTCTACAATAAACATCATACAAATACATGAAAAAACATACTAAAGCCTACATATACGTGTGTGTGTACATACGTACAGAAATGTTGAATGGAAGGGAGATAGTTTAACTCTAGACCTCCCCCCACCCCACCCCCAAAAACCGAAAACAAAGATAACCATGCCCCAGTAGAGGAGTGACAGATGAGGCTAAATCTAGGAAAGGCCAAGTAGAAATGCATAAAGAAATGCAAAACTTCTTTACAGAACAAGAAATCAGTTTTATTGTCTAACCCTCACTTTCCTTTTCTCAAATACCAATCCTCCCGGTTCTAAACCTAGGCCCTTCCTTGCCTCTCTACCCCCACCTAATTTCAGCTTCCTTTGCAGAATGCTCCTGATCCACAATTCTACATGTTAACCATTCACCCACACTTCCATACCACCTCACACGAAAATCCTCCCACTCCCTAGGGAGGGAAAACCAGGAGCTGCTAAGCAAAGGGTATTAAGTCGCAAAGAATCGGAGAACTTTTAAGGAATGAGCCAAAAGGAAAAAAAAAAAGTAGCATCCAAGCCAGTGCTCAACACACACTAAAAGGAAGAGGAAGGACGGACCAAGGGGGTACATCGACAACACACACACTAATCACCAAAACCAGGTTAACTTTGCAAGACAGGGATTCTTAAACTGGGGTCCAGAGACTGAGTATGCAAAAGTTACCCAAGCTAAAGGCAAAAATTAAAAGCAAGCTGCAAAGGACGATAAAAGAGAATTTTTTTTCTGTTGGAGAATTATCAAGATGGTAAACTCAGGAAGACAGAAGAAAGTCTTGAAATTTACTATCAGGCTACTGAAGAAAAGAAACACGTTAAAGGTGGGGGGAGGGGTGCGGGAAAACGGACAGAGGGAAGCACAGCGAGCTCAGCACTGGGCACTGTAGGCGCCGAGTGGACACCAGGAAACCCAGAAAGCTAATGCGAGCTCAGGAACGATCTAAGCCCACACATGGAAGAAGACAAAACGCAGAATTTTTGGTCCAGAAACCACCTTAGATAAGCGAAGAGTGGAAACCAAGGCTCAGAGTTGTGTGCCAAACAACGGCTGAAACAGAGTCCAGCGTTTTCTTCCCAGGGAAGGGCTCCAACAGCCTCCTCCCTCGTTTGAATACAACTTTTGGGAAGATGATGAAAAAGCGCAAAAAAAGGCGCACTCGGTCTGCCCTTACATACCTGGGCCGAGTACGTAAACGTGTTTTGGGGAGGGTTTGGGGCCTTCTCTCCCTAACGCTCCGTGGCGAACAATAACGAGTCCGAACTCTCTCTCTCTCCGGGCCATTTAGTTCAGGGCCTTCTCCGCACGGCCGGGCCGCCAAGGCCTATTTTCGGCCTCGCGGGATGGGGGAGGGGGCTGCGCGACGCCCTGGCGTCTGGGAGGCTCCGGG
Organism: Equus quagga; assembly: GCF_021613505.1. NCBI lineage: Eukaryota > Metazoa > Chordata > Mammalia > Perissodactyla > Equidae > Equus > Equus quagga. The sequence goes on from NC_060273.1 coordinate 2,682,818, forward strand.
CCGGGCCTCGGGCCCCAGAAGGGAAAGGAAGCCGGACGCTGGAGAGGCGCGGGGCACGGACCCGGGAGCAGGCCCTGCCGCCGCCCCTCCCCGCCGAGAAAATGTCGGAAGGGGCAGCTGCCGAGGGCCGAGGGCCTCCTCGGCCGCACGCGTGGGGGAGGCGAGAAGCCGAGCCGCGCGCTCCCCCCGCCTCGCCGAGAGCGCGCGCGAGCCCGAGCGCAGTCGGCGGCGCGCGCCGTTGCCATGGGGGACGGGAAGGGGAGTAAAAGCCCGCGCGCGACAGGAACGCGGGGAGGGGGAGGGGAGGCAGGCCAGCGAGGGCGAGCGCGAGCTAGCGGCGGCGAGTGCGCGTGCGCGCGGCGGCCTGGGCCGTTCTCCGCGCGCTTTGGCCTCGAGCCGGGGCCGCCGCCCCTCCCCCACCAGGCTCGCGCGCTCCCTCACCCTCTCACCCGCCGCCGCCGCCGCCGCCTCCGCCTCCGCCCGCCGCCTCCGAGGGGGAGAGGTGCTGCCGCTACTGCTGCTGCCGCTCGAGCTCCCGAGTCCCTCGGGGCCTAGAGCCGCCGCCTCGCCTCGCCGGTCCGCCCGCCTCAGCCGACACCGACGCCTCTTCGCTTCCTCAGGGGCCGCAGCAGGCTCCGACTGCGCCACTCGCACCCCGCCTGGGCAGCGCCGCACGTCAGCACGACCAACTAAGCGCGTCAGCACGCCGCCGCGCGCATCGCAGGGCCCGCCGGGAACCGTAGTATGCCCAGTGGCCTTATGCGCAGGCGCCGAAATGACACCGGGAAGTGTAGTTTCTTAAGGCGCGATGGACGTTCAACTTCGTTGACGAAGAACTACGACTCCCGTCGGCCAATGCGAGGAAGGGCTGGGTAGCGGACCAGAGGAGACAACGTATTCCGAGGGGTTTCCGCTGGGCGGGCGGAGCACAGGGCCTAGCGCCACAGCGAGGGACGGTGGAGCGCACATCGGTCTCCCGCCTTAGACGCAGAGCATTCCGGGAGTTGTAGTTGTAACGTGGCGCGGAACCCGTATGTAGCTTAGGCCCGGGGCGCGGCCGCCATTTTGTCTTCCCATGTTAGGAGGCGATGGCCTGCGACCAGACAGGCCACTGCTTCCATATGACCGCCGGCCTTTCCGGGGCGAGCCCGTGGCCGCGCCGCTCCAGGCCTTCCGCACCCGGGAGAAGCCCCCTGAGACCCCAGCCACCGGGCACCCTCGGAACCCAGACCCGCTTCAGGCCCAGGGCCTGGGGCAAAGGCCCAGCCAGGCTGTGTGGAGTTTGCAGCTTCCTCCTGCTGCGGACAGTGCTGCCCGGGCAGCTGCCCTGGGGGGTCATTTCCTATGACCCCTGGGTAAGGCGGCCCGGCGGCAACGCGATTCCTCCTGCAGAACCTGGGATGCGTTACACGTGGCAAGAGGGAAAGGTTCCACACACCCTTGAATTTCTCACCCCCCTGAGAATGTCCCCTGTTTCTAAGTCCGTGTTTTTGAGCCCAAGGCTTGGCCTGATGACCCCCTGCCGGCCGCCAGGTGACACGTGACAGGCGTGGTGGCCTGAGGCTGAGGGGCTGTGTTTGATGTGGCTGCATTTTGTCCTTCCCCTGCCCGCCTGGAGGGTGAAGCCGCCTCGGGGCTGGTCCTGCCTTTGGACCTTGCTAGAAGCCCCTCTGGAGACACTCAGCCTTGGTCTTTCTGGGCCTGAGCTGGTATTTCTGAGGTTGAGAGTGTGGCGTGGTGGTTTCTTAAAGCCCCCCGCCACCACTGAGACCCTTTCCTGTCACCGACTTCCCACTGATACCCTTCCCTAGGTCTCCGGAATATTTTGTGCTAAATTCTGTAGGTGCATGCTCGCGCACCCCGTGGGGTAGGTGGTGGCCGCCTCATCCTCTGGGGACAACAGTGAATTCCCTTACATAGCCCCAGGGCAGCCTTCAAACTCGGGAAAGGAACGTTGGCACAATACTATGATCTGCGGACCTTGTTGAGGTGTCAGTTTTCCGGTAGTATCCTTTGTAGCAAAAGAAGATTCAAAACCATGTGTGCCTTGCATTGTTATCATGTCGTTTTTAGACCCTTAACCTGGAACAGTTCCTAATTCTTTGTAATTCGTGACATTGCCATTTTTGAAGACTACAGGCCATTGATTTTGCGGAGTGTCTCTCCATTTGGGTTTGTCTGATGTTTCGTCCTGTTTAGATTCAGGTTATATACTTTAGGCAGGAGGACTGTGGAGGTGATGCTCTGTCCTCGGTGCATAGCGTGAAGAGAGAGATGCTGCCCACTGGTGCCATTACTACCAACCTGACTTTGGTAAAGAAGAGGTCAACCAGGTTTCTCTGCTGTAAAAATTTCTAGTTTACCCTTAGTAGTTTTTAAAAAAAAGGATCTGGGGGAAATGTGTGGAGAAACCAAGTACACCATGGGTACTGGGTGTACTTATAGTCACTGTGCATCATTACTTCTAGGCCTTTTTGGAGGATAGAGCTGGGAAATGGACGAGATATACACATCCACGAGTTAACAGGGGCATCTCCAGTTCCAATCTGAGCTACAGGGGCCATTCTCTCCTTTCCCCTCTCAGCATTTGTAACTACATGCTCCAACTGTGAGGAACGTGGCTTCCATTTCGTCAGTATTTTTATTTATTTGCTCGATCCTGGAATTACAAGAAGTAGCTTCAGAATTGTTCATCCACACTTCTGCAAAAACAAACCAGAAAAAAACACACAAAAAAGCCTACCCGTTAGAGGTCAATATGTGTTTAGAGTTCTTTGTGTTTAGCCTCGGGTCATACGCTCGAAATACTATATTCAAAAGTTACTTGAGATAGTGGGTTTTATTTTTTCTCACCCTTCAGTGTGTTTATGTTATTCATTTGAGATATGCTTTGATTCATTTCTTTCAGCCTGGGACCCTGAGCCCCCCACAGTCCCCCCAGCATCTCTGTCCTGTAGGGTGGGCCTAGGTCACTGAAGTCACCCCACCCCACTCTTCTCCCATATAGAATCATGAAATACCGGTGGAAGTAGTGATCTCAGGACAGGTCACATTAGTGCTGACCTGTGGGCCTCGTTGTGTGTAAGCTGTCGCCAGTCTTCACTGCATTTCTGGTTGTCGCAGGGGTCACCTGTTATCTCTTGAAACAGGTCACTGCAGGCCTGGGATTAGCACCTGGGAGGACCCGGGATGGCTGTGGGCACAGAGGTGGAGGATGCCCATGAGTATGAGCGAGGCCCGGGAATGGTTTGGGGGAGGCGCAGGTCAGGTCCAGAGAAGGCAGTGGGGCCCCTCCCAGCTGGCCACCCTCACGCTCCTCCTGTCGTCGGCTCTGGGCCCTCCTCACCCCTCTTCTCTTGCAGATGAAATGAAAGAGAACCACACACTATTGACAAGAATCCTCTCTAAGCCCCCAGCGGAAAGAGAGACCCCACCTTCCTGGGGATGAGAATGTCATGAGACAACATGCTATGCACAGTTGACATTTAGGGTATGAAGAAAGTCAAGTTTAAGGCAAAAAAAGAATTCGTTGAATGGCATTTATTGAGTGCCTACTGTGTGCCTGACTCATTTCCAGAACCCAACTCTGAATCCCAGGATTCTGGGTCCTCTGAGACCCAGCTCCAGTGCCTCCAGCCATGGGGCCTCCCTGCCCCTGACTGGCTCCCAGCTGGCCCTTCCCCGGGGCCACCTGGCCTGGGCCATCTCCCAGACCCCCGGATCCTCTTCTGGGTCCTCCATGACCTCAGGGCCTGGAAAAGGAAGGACAGCTCTGTGCCACCCCCGTTCCCCTTGCGGGCAGGCACCAGCACGTCCCACACCAGATATGTGGGATTCCCCACACCAAGCAATTAAGCAAGTCTCCAGTTCTCTCTGGACACCAAGGGGTTTCCTCAGATTTCACTCAGTTTGGACAAAACAGGAGTTACCGCAAACCCCGCAGGTTAAGGGCTCAGTCCCACAAGACTGCCCCCACTTCAGATGCCAATCACAGGTAGTGGATCCCCAAGTGACCCACAAAGGTCTGTCCAACATGGCTACAGATCAGGGGTTCCCATGACACCTCCATGGGTTCAATAATTTGCTAGAAGGGCTCACAAAACCCAAGAGATAGTTTACCTGCTAGATTACCGGTTTATTACAAAGGATACGACTCAGGAACAGCCAGATGTGAGAGATGCACATGGACGGTGTGGAAAGGGGTGGGGAACTTCCAGGCCCTCTCTGGGGACACCACCCTCCCAGTGCCTCCCTGTTCACCAACCCCAATGCTCTAAGAGTCCTGGCGTTCAAGGATTTTTATGGTGGCTTCATCATGTAACCATGATCAATCATTAACTCAGGCTCCAGCCCCTCTACCCTCCCCAGAGGATGGGCCGAAAATTCCAAGTTTCTTATCAAGCCTCAGTCTATCTGGTGACCAGCCCCGACACAGGTGCCCACTCAGACTTGCCTCATTAGAACAAAAACACTCCTGTCACACAGGAAACTCCAAGGGATTTAGGAGCTCTCTGTCAGGAGCTGGGGTCAAAAACCAAATATTAGCACAAAAGGAGATCCTGGCAGCCCTATCGCTCAGGAAATTACAGGGGCTTTAGGGGCTGGGTGTGAGGAACCACAGGCGGAGACCCATCTATGTTTCTTCTTATGTCACACGACCTCATACCCCTGGCCTCTCAGCCTGGAAAACCAGCCTCTAGCCTGCTCACCAGGTGGGTCGCTGAGGTTTCTCTTCCTGCTGCCCTTGACCTGAAAGGGGGTGGTGGGACCTCCAGCAGGTATGAGGCCACCATCACTTCGCCTGGTGACCTCTTTTCCAGCCTTCACCACCTTTGTCATTTTCAGTTTAAAAGACCATCCAGTGCCCCCACCCCCCAAACACACACACACTGGCCTCAGCATAAGCCGACCCCTCCAGATGCAGACACAGCAAATCCAGCAGGTGTCTTACTGAGCTTTCTTCGCCTTCTGGGGAGGGGGTGACCTCCAGCCCCAGACTGGCAGCACTCTCCACTGTTCTGTCCCCTCTGCCTGGATGGACTACAGCGGATGGACTCTAGCAAAGGGGTCAGCCACCCCGCTTGCCTCGGACACTCAAAGGCAGGCAGAGGAAAAGGGAAGCTGACAGCGGAAAAGGGCTGCATGGAGCCCTGCCAGGTCACCTCTAGGCTGTGGTCCCAAACCAGGGCCGAGGGCTCTTCTAGAACACTCAGCACTCCCAGCAGCAATCAGCTGTAAGCATGAAAAAGAGAAGAATTGCATTCTTCTGACCCAGGTCCCTGCAGGGGTGGGGCAGTGTGGACAGGAGATGGAGGTAGAGGCCCTGCTGAGAGTGGGAGGCTCCCCGGGCCCCAGAGGATAGGCTGATTGTGCTTGGGGGACAGAGACCCAGCATCCAGCTACGGCTGCGGCCTGTGTCTCTCTGACCTTTCTTTCCATTGTTCATTGATGTTTCTGATGATGCTACTGCACAGCCCGCATCCCTCTGGGGCCCTGAGGCAGCTGAGGGCCCTATGCTCCCAAAGCAAAGACTGACACTGGGCCTGCGGAACAGGGCTCCGAGGGGGCCCCGCTGCCTGGGTCCACTACCTCTCATCGCCCACGCACCGCCTCCCGGGCACTGCCCAACCGGCTCCCCCAGTGCTCCTCTCTGCTCCACTCCCCAGAGGCAAACCCACAATAAATGATCAGCCATGGCGATTCCAGGGCTGCTGGGCACCCCACAGGTCACAAAAGGAGTCTGCACAAACACAGCCATGGGACTAAGCAGCGTGCTCTGTCCTGCAGGGAGCTCTGTGGTGGCAACTGGCTGTCCCCTGTCCAAGCAGGGCGGGAACAAGCAGGCAGGTGCCTGGCAGTGGTGGGGAAGCCCTATAGCACCCATTCCCATCCCAGTGCTACACGTTACTGTGTGGCCTTAGCCACATTACTCAACTTCTCTGGGCCTGTGTGACGGAATCACAACACAGCTCCCTCAGGGCTGCCTTAACTGTCTCCCCACACTACTTGATGCCCCCATCCCGTCACCGTCACGCTACTGAGGCTCCGTCTCCCTCCCAGAATGTGCACTAGGGCAGGGGCAGAGTTTTGTGTCTATTTCCTTCTCTCGTCTGTCCTCAGTGCCTGGCCCAAGGCCAGTGCTCTATAAATATTAATAATGAGTGAATGAATGAATGAACGGATGCATGAGGGAGGTTAGAGTAGTTTCCTATTGCTGCCACAACAACTCACCACAAACGTAGTGGCTGAACACAACACAGATTTATTCTCTTGCAGTTCTGTGGCTGGAGGGAGGGAGGAATGCGGGATGATTGCTTACTGGGTACAGAGTTTCTCTTTGCGGTGGTGAAAAAGCTTTGGAAATAGAGAGTGAGGATTGAACAACATTGTGAATATAATTAGTGTGCTGAATCACACACTTAAAAGTGGTTAAAAAGGCAAAGTTTACATTATATATATTTTACCCCCAAAATGCATATTAGAGATCTTTCTGACACCAAATTGGGATTGGCATCATTTTTTCATGTCTTTAGCATCTTCTGTCTGCTGTATCATATTTGACCTAACAGCCCCTCCTGATGGCCATCTCATTTATCTCCAGTCATTTGCCATTACCCAAAGGCTGCAGGGAACATTCCGGAACACAACTTGCTGTGCACATGGAATATTCCTTTTGGACAGACTTGCACAACTGGGCCTCATATTTATCATACCTGTGGATGCTGCCAAATTGTCCCCCTCTGTATTGGGAGTGATTGTGTCCATTTCCTGCCCTCTCTGCAATTCTGGAAATCATTGAACTGTTTAATTCCCACCCATATGAGGGGCACTGACAGGTGCCCTGTGTCACATATCTCAACTCCCATGGCACTAAAGGGTTAACTCAGCAGGCCTGGCTTGTCCACACCCTGCACATTCTGAAGAAAGGACTGGCCCTGACTGGCTCCTGGGAGGAAACCCATAGCCCTTGGACTGTCCTGCCTGATAAGAAGGCCTGGGGCCTTGGGCCACACCAGAGAGTTCATTCTAACAGTGTGATTTCTGCTGGGGTCCATGGGCCACCTGGTATCAGCTAGACCTCTTGTGGGGGGGGGGGTGCTCGACACTAAGTAACTAAAGTCAGCCACATAGGTGCTCCATGCCCATGTGACCAAACCCCAGTAAAACCGTGGTCACCAGGTAAGCTGCCCTGGCTGGCAATACTTCGTGTATGTTGTCACACAGCATTGCTGGGACAGTTAAGTCCTGTCCCTCTGCCTCCACTGGAGGGGACCGCTGGGAGCCTGCGCCTGGTCTCTCCTGGATCTGCCCTATGCCTTTTCCTTTGCTGATTCTAATTGCGTCATTTCACTGTAATAAACCATAACCATGACCAGAACAGCTTTTGTGAGTTCTGTGAATCCTTCTGCAAAATCATCACACTTGAGGGTGGTCTTGGGGACCCCCAAACAGTCATTTAGTCCTCACAGCAGCCCTCCTAGGGGGTACTATTAGCATCTCCAACTTATAGATGAAGAAATCAAGGCACAGAGCTATTGGGTAACTTGCTCAAAGTTGCACAGCTGGTAAGCCATGGAGCTGGCGTTTGAACCCAGGCAGTCTGGCTACAGAGGCCACACCCTGAACCACTGGCCAACATTCCCAGAGGGAATCTTGTGCTTTTAAGGTGTATTTTTCTCTTCACAAATGAAGTCAAGCATTTTTCCAATGTTTATCAGCCTTGAATTGGCCTTTTTCGGTGAGGTATCCGTTTCAGGTTCTTTTTCCATTTTCTGTTGAGGTGTTCACCATTTCCTTATTGATTTGTAAGAGTGTCTCATGACTGCAGCCACTTGGCTTTGGGTATTGAAACCTGCCACTTCACAGTTTAGTTGTGCAGTTCTCTGTTCTTGCCACAGTGGGGACTAGAAAACCACACGGGGTCTTTGGTCAGAAAGTTCTGGGGAGCAAAGAGATGTTTCCAAGCTGCCACTGGAGGAGGGAGCCTGCAGCAGCTGTGAGCTCAGCAAGGCCGAGGATGTGTCTGTCTGTCTCATTTGCTGCTTACCCCCAGGGCCTAGAACGGTGCCTGGGAAAGAGCAGGTCTCAACAAAACAGTTGTGGATGTTGAATGACTAAGTGATGTCATGAATGGCTAGAGGAACAAACAGAATGAGGGTACCTCTCCTGACAGGAAATGGCCCCCAGACACACAGTTAAGTGAAAGTCAGGGACAGAAGGAGCTTGGAGACTATGCTGATTTGTGTGAAAAGGAAACCAGGCAGAGAAAGGGGCTGGGAAGACACTAACTGGGGAAGGACGGCTTTCTGGGTACAGAGTTCCCTTTTTGGTGATGAAACAGGTTTGGAAATAGATAGTCGGGGTGGTCCCATTGCCCCTCAGGACAGTCCTCACGTCCAGTGGATTGGACCACGTCCCTCCGAATATTTTCAGTGCAAAGACAACCCAAAGTAGGTGTACCAGTTCCCAGGGCTGCCCTAACAAATTGAACATCTGCGTGGCTTAAAACAACAGAAATTCATTTTCACATTTCTGGAGTTCAGAAGTCCAAACTCGAAAGGTCCCTCCCCCTGCAGGCTCTAGGGGAGCATCCTTCCTGCCTCTTCCAGCTTCTGGAGGCTCCTGGTGTTCCTGGACCTGCAGATGCATCGCTCCAGTCTCTGCCTCCTCCCCTGTGTCTCTCTCTGTGTCTACATTCCCATCTCTTTCTCTTCTCTTAGAAAGACACGAGTCATTAGAGCTAGGGCCCACTGTGAATTCATGATGATCTCATCTCAAGGTCCTATATAATTACATCTGCAAAGTCCCTATTTCCGGATAAGACCAGATTCACAGCTACTGGGGGTAGCTTCACATATATGGGGGTAGGACTTAAACATATTCTTTTGGAGCACACAATTGTACATTCTTTGATACACAAGGGAGATCATACTATAAATGTGTGTATTTCGATGATAAATTGTGGAAAAGAAATATCTCTCTAGCCACAAATGATCACTTTTTAAACACTTTATTTTCAAATAATTTTAGATTTAAAGAAAAGTCACCAAAAAAGTGTAGAGATTTCCCTTACATCCTTCTCTCAGCTTTCCCTACTGTTCCCAGCTTACGTAACCATAGTAATTAACGATAGAAATTAACTTTGATACAATGCCATTAACTAAACTCCTAAACTCCCAAACTTACTCAAATGTCACCCGTTTTTCCACTAATCTCCCAGTCTGCTACAGGATCTAACCCATATTCCCAAATGCATTTATATGTCATGTCTCTTTAGCCTCCTCCAATAAGTGGCAACCAACTGGAATATTTTTATAGCTAGTAGTAATTGAAAATGGGTGTAGGATCCAAATTTTCATCAGTCCTACTTTATTTCAAAAATACGAACCAGGAAATTGAATGATGTGTGGCCTCATCTGCCAGCTTGCGCATCAACAATAGATTGGTTTAAATTTCAAGCTATTAGCAGAAAAAGATTCCAGCTATATTTATCCCAGGGCAGAAACTGAACACTTTAGAAATGAGCTTCATCTCGTGTGTGGATGTGTGCACCTGAGCTGAAGGCACGTGTGTAATTTGATTAAGTCGGCACAGTGGCTGGAACATACCTCCTTTCTTCACTTATGTAAAGGTCATGACTTCATCTGATCAAAAAATCTATATACAGTGGAGCCAGTGTCCGCTGAATCCCTTGAAGTCAGTATCAAAACAAAATATATCAGCGATCTTTGCAAGTATTGTTTAAACAGTTAGTAATTTTAGTGTGAAAGATATTACGAAAATTCCCAGAAAATGCATGCCTAGAATCAAGAACAAAAGACATTTTAATTTGGTGCTGGCCTGGTGGCCTGGCAGTTAAGTTCACACGTTCCGCTTTGGCACCCAGAATCCACCAGTTCAGACGCTGGGTGTGGATCTATACACTGCTTGTCAAGCCGTGCTGGGGGCATATAAAGTAGAGGAAGATGGGCACAGATGTTAGCTCGGGGCCAGTCTTCCTCAGCAAAAAGAGGAGGATTGGCAGCAGATGTTAGCTCAGGGCTAATCTTCCTCAAAAAAAAAAAAAGGACATTTTAGTTTCACTTTTTTGACATGTAAAATGAAATTGTGTAAAACTAATGAAATTATGGATGCCCAAACCATCTTTGAGGGAGCAATTTTAATATATTTGCCACTCTCTTGAGCCCTCATTTCTTCTTTTTAAATTGAGGTTTAATTCACACGCCATAAAATTCATGACTTTAGAGTGTACAACTCTGCAGCTTTGGGTACAGTTACAAGTTTCTGCAACCATCACCATTATCTAATCCCAGAACGTCTCCATCACTCCAAAGAAACCCCGCCCCCGTCAGCAGTCACTCCACATCCCCCAAACCTCCCAGCCCCTGGCAGCCACTAATCTACTTTCCATCTCTATGGATTTGCCTAATCCGGACATTTCACGTAAATGCACCCGTATAAACTGCGGCCTTTGGTGACCGGCTCCTTCCACTGGGCACATTGTTCTCAAGGTTTCTCCGCGGTGAAGCATGTATCCGCGCTTGGCTGCTTATTACGGCTGAGCAACACTGCAGCGGGGGGACGGACCGCCTTTGCTTCTCCGTTCGTCATGGGATGGACATCGGAGTCACTGCATATTTGTTTCACTGGTATAAATAATTCAAAAAGACTTGTGACTAAATCCATGTCATCTCAGGAAAGGACAAGGAGTGAAACTGTGTGACACAACTAAGTCAGAGAGATAAACAGGAGGTGTTCTAATTATTCAGAAACGGGGTGGGGGTGGGGCCAGACAAACAAAGCACCACGTTACCCTGGTGCACCCGACCTCTGTGCTTTTCCTGGGTCAACGTGAAGACCAGGTCCTGGTCTCTCAGGTCCCGCCCACGGAGATGATGTGGTTGATGCTCCTGGCGGCCGGGAGGGGGCGCGCGCGGTCTCGGCGGCTGTCCGAATCCCTCCTGGTACCCCGGCGGCGAGCGCCACCGGGAGCGCCCTTCGACCCCACAGTCTCAGAGTGTCCTGCGCTGCGGACCCAGGACGCTCACTCAGGCCCTTTAAAGACCGGGAATCAGTTCTAAGGTGCCTCCTGCAGGGGTGAGCGTGGGCGATTGGGCCAGCAGATAGCCAGCTACCAGGAGAATGCGAGGGAGATCCTTACTCCACCTGACTTCCTACATAATGCCCCATTCCATCTCCTTTCCCTGTTTCCATTTTCTTCCATAGCACTTCCTTTTTACAAAATCAACTTGCGTGAAGTATAGTTGACATAGAATAAAATTTGCCCTTCTGAACATGTATATTTGCCATATATAACCTCCACCCCAATCAACATATGGAACATTTCCATCATTTAAGAAGTTCCCTCAGGGGCCTCCTAGATGGGGTAGTGTTTAAGTCCCCGCGTTCGGCTTCAGGCCCAGGTATGCAGGTTCAGATCCCCGGTGCTGACCTAACACGGCTTGTCAAGCCACACCGGGGCGGCATCCCACATAAAACAGGGGAAGATTGACAGAGATGTTAGCTCAGTGACAATTAGCGCAGTGATAATCTTCCTCAAGCAAGAGGAGGAAGATTGGCAACAAATGTTAGCTAAGGGCCAATCTTCCTCACCCACACCCAAAAAATTCCCTTAGATAGCACCTTTAAACAAACTATAACTTAACTACTTATTCTATCTATTTATTCTGTCTCCTCCACGGCCCCTAGAATGCAGGCTCCTGGAGGCAAGATCTTTGTTTTTTTTTTTTTTTTTTTGAAGAACATTAGCCCTGAGCTAACATCTGCTGCCAATCCTCCTCTTTTTGCTGAGGAAGACTGGCCCTGAGCTCACATCCGTGCCCATCTTCCTCTACTTTATATGTGGGACGCCTACCACAGCATGGCTTGCCAAGCAGTGCCATGTCCACACCCGGGATCCAAACCGGGGAACCCCGGGCCACCAAAGTGGAATGTGGGAACTTAACCACTGTGCCACCGGACTGGCCCAAGATCTTTGTTTTATTCACGGAAGTTCCCGAGTTCACAGTGCTGGGGGAATAGTAGGTACTAGACACACATTTGTTGAATAAGTAAATTCCAGAACAAGAGAGAATCAATTGGAAAATGAGATATTATCATCCCTAGAAAACAGTAAAAGCAAATGCTGTGGGTTGAATCATGTCCCCACAAAGGATGTTGAGTCCTACCCCCCAGGGCTTGTGAATGTGACATTATTTGGAAACAGGGTCTTTGCAGATGATCAAGTAAGATGAGGTCATTAGGGTGGACCCTAATCCACTATGCCAGGTGTCCTTATAAACAGGGGAAATTGGGACACTGACACACACACAGGGAACACACCATGTGAAGACAAGAGCAGAGATCGGGGTGATGCAACTACAAGCCGAGGAGAGAGGCAGGGAACAGACTCTCCCTCGCAGCCCTCAGAAGGAACGACCCTGTGGAAACCTTGATCCCAGACTCTCAGCCTGCAGAATTACAGACAACAAGTTTCTGCTGCTGAAGCCCTCATTTGTGGTACTTTGTTTGGCATCTCTGATAAGCTAACACGAGCTGTCAAATATTTATGCAAGTCAGTTTGGGAAGAACTTGTGAAGGATAATTTTTACAAAGAAATTCAAACTGGAAAAGACCATTAGATTCAACTCTATAAACACATACACCTATTTCCCTTCCCACCCCTGACAAATGCAAACGATATTTCCACCATATGTGGAATGCTAGGGTTAAGCTGAGTTCCATAAAAAAGATTTCTTAAATCAGTAATCTGAACAAGCCAGTAGAAGAGTGGATAACGCAGCAGTTCTCACAGTGTGGTCTGCTGAACCTGGGGGCTCCCAGAACCCTTCTGGGAGGTCCATGGTGATACTGAGATGTGGCTGCCTTTGTCACTGTGTTGACTTTGCTCTGATGATGCCAAAACAGGGGTGGCTGTTAGTATGCATCAGGGCAGTAACACCAAACTGACAGGATTTGTTGCCAGTGATAAAATTCTAGCCTTCTAGCAAACAGCAAAATTTTGGAAAACTTGTGTCTGCCATCTTTAGCTTCATAGCTTCCCAGTATTTCAAGGCTTTTGTGTTGAGATTGGTGGCAATATTAATGAACGTCACGCACTTTTTATATTGTATAATAAATGCATCAACATTTGCAAGATCTGCATAAGTCAATGAACCAAAATTTTCTAAAAGACCAATTCACGATGTTACAAAATTACAGGAGGGTAAAAGATCCTTTCAAAGTGCAAAATAGATCAATGGAGTTTAATGTAATAGAATACAGAAAGTGTCCTGGTGTCTTTTCAGATTCCATTTTGCCGTGAACCTTCAAAAAACTACCACGTGTAGAGTGTTGGTGTCGTATCAAAGAAGAGTACCCACAACTATCTGATAGGCTGCTAAAATTCTTCCTTTTCCAATTACTTCTCTGTGTGAGGCTGGATTTTCTTCATGTACTTCACCCAAAACAATATATCCAACTAGAGTGAAGGCAGAGGCAGACATAAGACCCAGCTGTGTTTTCTCAAACACAATATGAAAGAGATTTTCAGAGATGGCCAATCTTCTCACTCACTGTTTGGTTTGAAGATATAGTTATACAGTACATTTATTGCTATTTTACATTCTCAGGTTAAATTTCTAATATTGTAAATATTGATAGGTATAACCCACATAACCAAAGACTCTTTGAGCTGTTCAACAATTTATAAGGAGTGTAAAGGGGTTCTAAGACCAAGAAGTTTGAGAACCACTGGACTAAGGAATATAAATATTAAAACTCAGGACCCACTGGATCACACTCTGTGAATTCTCACAATGACTCCATGAGGTGGGTGCCATTATTATCTCCATTAACCAGATGAAATACTGAGGAACAGAGAGGGGAAGCAATTGCCCAACTCACACAGCTAGTAAATGCCAGAGCCGGGATTTGAACCCAGTTATCTGACCCCAAGCTCGTGCACTTCCTTGGGGACAATTTGGCAACATGTTTAAAAAGCCTTTTAAAATATTAGCCTTCTTCAATGTCTTTTAGGAATTTCAAGAAAGGGAATAATCAGTGATGTCAGGAATTTATATATAAAGATATTTATAATAAAGTTAGAAACAGCCAGTAGTCAGTGGATGGTCAGTAGATATGGCAAATTCATGAAGTCCTTTGAATGACATTGGAGAAGGCCCAGGAAATGACCTGGCCCCCGGAGAAAGGATTGGGGGACAGTGGAAGCCATGGCAGCTGAACCGAAGGTGGGAAGAAGGGATCTGCAGAGCCAGGGCCTGGAGGAAGAAGGGAGCCTTTCTGAAGGGGGTGCGGATCCCGCTGATATTTGGACAGGAAGAAGAGGATGCGGGTCAGGACACAGAAGGACATGGGCAATGCCACGGAGGCCCAGGGCAGGCGCGGCCCATGGGGCCTGGACGTGGACCTCCTGGAGCTCAGAGGGCACTTCCAGCAGCAGCTCTATAGAGAGAGGAGGAAGGCGGAGGGGAGGGAGTCTCAAGGGAGAGTGGGGTTTTCTAAAGAGGAGCAGCGTCTTCACTGTGCAATCGCTGAGGACGCGCACCCAAAGGCTGGGGGCTCCGGCCAGGCGAGGGGGAGCGGAAGGAGCGCATAGAGGAAGGGGTCCCCGCAGGGCTGGGGCGGGGATGGTGGTCCGCGGTGAGCGTAGGGCCCTAGGCGCAGTGCGGGAGGGGAGGCAGGGGCGTCCCTACGCCTGGGGCCGCTCCGGCAGCCACCCGCCAAGTGTCCCAGAAAGCAGCGCCCAGACCCGCAGCTCCTTGCGCCGGAGCAATCCCGGTCCCCATCGCACAGGGTGGTCGGAGAATGACAAACGTCCAGTGGCTGTGCACTGTTTACTGGAGGCTGGACGGATGGACGACGGCTGGACGGATGGACGACGGCTGGACCAATGGGCGAGGGCGGGACAGTGGCGATGGCTGGACCGACGGGAGAGGGAGGGACCAATGGTGAGTGAGGAGCCAATAGGCGAGGGCTGGACCAATGGGCGAGGGCTGTACTATTGGGCCAGGGTGGGACCAATGGACTAGGGCTGGACCGATAGCGGGGCTGCTGCGCCCTCAATGATGCTGCGCTGAGCGGAGCCAGTAGGTTAATGAACGGACACCCTCCCTCCGCTCGCTCAGGAAAGCGACGGGGTGACCGAGGCCTTTCAACAAATGCTCCGGCTTACCTCGCGGGGAGCCGGGGTCAAACCCTCCTCGGGGGAGGTCCGGGGGTCTCAGTCAACCCCAACACCCTTGCGCTAGGAGACCCCAGCCCAGGACTCGAATCCAGGCCGCAGGATCCCCAACGCTCCGCCCTTGAAGGCCACCGCCCAATCCCGGGCTTGTCACGCCCCCTTGGCGAGCCGCGGCCCCTCCCCCGCGCGCCGATTGGTCAGGCCGACAGTTCGTCTCCGCCCGGGGAAGACCCGGAGAAAGGGAGTTGGCTCAAGGAATGAGCTCCCCCCCCAGCCTTGCTGCGCATGCTCGCACCGTGACCCCAGCTTGAGGTGACGGTGTGAACCGAGGCGGGGGCCCGAGGCACAGAGGCTGCGGGACCTGCTGCGGCTCGGTTGCCGGAGAAGGAGGGTCCCGCTGCCATCACCATCCGTCCAGTGCCCGGTGAGGACAGGCCCCTGCAGGTCGGGGAGGGTCCCGGGCCCCACTCCGTGGCCGCGCCCCGGCCGGACTCTCCCAGGGTCCCAAGGGATGCTGATGGGATGCTGGGGCGGAGGGCTCCCCCGGCTCTGCGTCCCGGCGCTCAGGCCGCCTTCTTGTCCTTCACCCTCAATTCGCCCCATTTCTCCTCGCTCTTCCTTCCCCCCCACCCACACGCCCCCAGGAATGAGCCCTGACACCCCAAATCAGGGAGCCCCACGTTGGTCTGCCCTTCCTTGACCCCAGCCAGAACTGCCCCGTTCCCTGCACCCATCCCCAGCCCCGTCCCACTCTTGTGGCTCTAGAGGTCCCTCAGGGGCGGCAGAGGAGGTGTGAGATATTGAGGCGGGGGAGACCCTTTGGAGGGCTTGGTCAGGAGGTAGTGGTAATGCTGGGAGAGGAGCGGAGCGGGGAGCTGGGGCCATCTGGACGCGGCATAGACAGGTCTGATGATAAATTAGGTTGGGTGAGAAGGAGTAAAAGTAGTTAAGATTCCGAGCTGTGGTGATTAAGGGAAAGGAGGCGCCCTTACTTGAGATTTCCACTTTGGGGAAGCTCCTCCCTGCATACTGTAGATAGCATTTCTTGCCCTTCTGTGGGTCACTGCTGCTTTGCAAAGCTCCCTGTTAGGATGTGTACCTGCACACCTAAGTGGGCCCATCATCCTACCAGCGAGGGGACAGCTGTCAGTATTGCCGGGAACTTTTGAAAACAACGACTTCACCCTTGTCTAACTGCTATTAAGAACCTCTGCTAAATTCGCCGCCATTCCCATGACACAGAGGAAACCAGCCCAGAGAGGTTAAGAGGTTTGTCCTCGTGGCTGAGGACGCAGGTGTTGGTGAATGTTGATAGTGTTTCTCTCCTACGTGTATCAAGGTAATTCTGTTGACCTCCTGTTCGCTTCCTATTGCTGGGGTAAATTACCACCAGTATAGTAGCTGAAAACATCACAACTTTGAAACAATCTTAAAGTTCTGGAGGTCAGAAGTCTGACATGGGTCTCACTGGGTTAGAGTCAAGGTGTGGGCAGGGCTGTGTTCCTTCTTGAGGGCTCTGGGAGAGACAGTAAGTCTTTCCAGCTTCTAGAGGCTTCCAGCATTCCTTGGCTCGTGACCCATTCCCTCCACCTTCAAAGCCAGCAACATGGCATCTCTCCGACCCTGCTTTCCTTGTTATGTCTCGATCTGACTCTCCTGCCTTCCTTTTCTGCTTTTTAGGACCCTTGTGATTGTGATTGGACCCACCTGGGGAATTGAAGCTGCTCTCCTAGTTTAGTAACCCGCGTGCCGTCGGCAGCCTCAGTTCCCCTTCGCCCTGGAAGGCAGCATACTCACAGCCTCCAGGGACTAGGACCTGAGTGTCTTTGGGGGCCATTATTCTCCCACGGTTCCTAACCTTGTGTGCGTGTGATCTGGGGCTTACACGGAGCCATCTTTACACAGCTGGGTCTCCTTTGTGCAGACCAGCATCATGACAGCTGGTTTGGATAAATGGGTGACCAGAGACCTAGCCATATCAAACCATCAAATTGGGGGGTTAGGCCAAGAGCGTAAAGTGAGTGAAGTAAGGTAAACTGTTAAGCCTTTTGATCTTTTTAATTCATTTCTGCTTTACTTTTTAAAATTCTGTTCATTCAGTGAACTTTTATTGAGTAAAAATTTAATTTTCAAAATATATACATTTGGCTTAAAGTAACTGCCTCTCAACTCTTCCCTTTATACCTAGAAAATAAGTTGCTAGAAGGTCAGGGATGAATCCAGGAGCGAGACTGATCCAGCCTGAGGACATGTCCGCCCCTGTTCATGGAGTGGCTGAAGAACAGTCAATCTGTGAACTAGAAATGACAGACTTCTCAGGTAGAGGGCCTGTGGCATCATCAATGTTTCTCAAAGTGTCAGAATCAAATGAGGTGCTGGCTAAAAATGTGGTTCTCAGGTCCCTTTCCAGACCCTCTGAGTCAGCGGGCTGGGGGTGGAGTGGTTTCATTCTGCATTCCCCTCATCACTAATGATGTTGGACATCTGATGTGCTTACTGACCATTTGTATTTCTTTGGAGAAGGCCTATGCAGAGGCTTTGCCCCCTCTTTTTTTTGTTGAGGAAGATTGGCCCTAACGTCTGTTGCCAATCTTCCTCTTTTTACTTGAGGAAGATTGTCCCTGAGCTGTCACCTGTGCCAGTCTTCCTCTATTTTTTATATGTAGGATGCCACCACAATATGGTTTGATGAGCAGTGTGTAGGTCTGCACCCAGGATCTGAACCTCTGAACCCTTGGCTGCTGAAGCAGAGTGGGCGAACTTAACCACTACACCACCGGGCTGGCCCACCTTTGCCCATTTTTGAATCAGGTTATTTGTCTTTTTATTACCGAGTTAGAATTCTTTACAAATTCCAGACACAAATCTCTTATCAGATATACGATTTGCAAAAATTTTCTGCCAATCTCTGGGTTGTCTTTTAACTCTCTTGATGGTGTCCTTTGACTCACAAAAGTTTTACATTTTGATGAAGTCCAGTTTATCTGTTTCTTCTTTGCTTGCCTGTACTTTTAGTGTTATAACGAAGAAAGCTTTGCCTACTCCAAGGTCACAAAGATATGCTCCTATCTTTTTTTAAAAAGTTTTCTAATTAGTTCTCACAATAAAGTCTATGATCCATTTAGAGTTAATTTTTGTATATGGTGTGAGGAAGGGGTCCAACTTCATTCTTTTTTTTTGAGGAAGATTAGCCCTGAGCTAACATCTGCCACCAATCCTCCTCTTTTCGCTGAGGAAGACTGACCCTGAGCTAACATCCGTGCCCATCTCCCTCTACTTTATATGTGGGATGCCTACCACAGCATGGCTTGCCAAGTGGTGCCATATCCAAACCTGGGATCCAAACCAGCAAACCCCAGGCTCCCGAATCAGAATGTGTGCACTTAACTGCTGCACCACTGGGTGGCCTCCAACTTCATCTTTTGTCTTGGATGTCCAGTTGTCCTAGTATTCTACATTTGTTGAAAAGTCTATTTGTTCCCCTTCTAAATTGTCTTGGCACCCTTGTTGAAAATCACTTGCCCACATGTGAGAGTTTCTGGACTCTCAATTCTACATCCTCAGTCTATGTGTCTATGTCTTGATTACTGTAGCTTGGTGATAAGCTTTGAAATCAGGAAGTGTGAGTCCTCCAACTTTGTTCTTTTTTCCAGATTGTTTTGGCTGTCTGGGTCCTTTGAGTTTCCAAATGAATTTTAGGATCAGCTAGAGTGGCTCAGAGAACTCAGGAAAACAGTTCACTTACTAGGCTACCAGTTTATTATAAAGGGATGCGACTCAGGAACAGCCAGATGGAGGAGATGCACAGGGCAAAGTGTGAGGGAGGATGTGGAGTCACGCCCTCTCCAGCACGCCACCCTCCTAGCACCTCCAAGTATTCACCCACCGGAAGCTCTCCAGAAACCATCCTTTGGGTTTTGATGGAGGCTTTGCTACCTAGGCAGTGTTGATTAAATCACTGGCCCTTGGTGACTAATTCATCCTGCAGCCCCTCTCCCCTCCCTGGAGGATGGGGAGTGGGGCTCTAAGTTCCAACCCTCTAAACACCCAGTGGGTTCCCTTGGCAACTAGCCCCCATCCTTAGGTTATCTAGGGGCTTTCCAAAAGTCACCTCATTAAATAAACTCAGATGTGGTTGAAAAGGGTTTCTTACGAATAGCAAAAGACATCCATTTCATCCTAGCTCTGAAGCTATTTCAGGAACTGTGGACAAAACCCAAATATAACAAAAAATGCCCATTCCTCTAATCACTTAGGAAATTATAGGGGTTTTAGGAGCTGTGAGCCAGGAACTGTGGGCAAAGATTAAACTATTTATTTTTTTATTATATCACAATATCACATTCCCTTAATGTTAACATCTTATATAACCGTGGTACTTTTGTCAAAACTAAGCAATTACCATTGGTACAATACTATTAAGCAAACTACAGACTTTACTGAGATTTCACCAGTTTTTTCATTGATGTCCTTTTTCTGTTCCAGGGTCTGATCCAGGGCCTGCCCTGCATTTAGTCCCGGTTCTCCTTCTCCTATCTTTGACAGGTCCTCAGTCCTTCCTTGTTTTTCGTGACCTTGGCGGTTCTCAAGACTCCTGGCCACGTATTTTATAGCCTGACCCTCAGTTTAGGTTTGTCTAATGTGTTCTCATGATTGGCCTGGGATGATGGCTTTGGGGGAAGAGTACCGCAAAGCCGTGCTGCTCTCTTAGCACACCGCATCGGGGCGCCTGCCCTGCACCTTGATCACCTGGGTCAGGTGTGTCGGCCAGGCTTCTCCACTGTGCTTAGTATTCCCCATTCCAGCCCCTCTGGACCTGAGCTCCAAGCCCAGTCCACAGTCAAGGGTCGGACTTAAGCTCCACCTCCTGGAAGGGGAAGTGTTTCCTCTTTAGAATTCTAATTAAGGACGCCTTGTCCCTTCCCCCTATTTATTTATGTATTAAATTGTTTATATCAGCGTGGACTCATGGATATGTATTTTATTCTTTAGGTTATAATCCTAACAACTTTCTCTGAAGGTGCCTGCAGCTCTGTGCAGCAGCGTCCTCTGTAACCGACATTTCTCACTTTAAGCCTCGGCTGCTCAGGGCAGAGGGAGGCAGGGGCATTGGCCCTGGACCGGCTGGTCAGCAGCTGTGAGGCCCTGGGCCGCTCACTTCAGGCCCTGAGCCTCAGTCTCCCGGAGGCAGAGCGGGGGTGATGGTGCCACTTGGAAGGGAGATTGTTGGGTGACGGTACTGGAGGTGTGGGCTGATGTCATAGGATTTTTGTTCCTGGCTC
>NC_060273.1:2703311-2744973 GCF_021613505.1 Equus quagga
GACTGGCCTCCCAGCTCCGTGCTCCATGGCTGTGTGGGTGGCCCCGCCGTGCCTCAGCATCCTCACCTGTAACCTGGGGCAATAAGAATGATGAGCTTTCATACTATGGGGCTGAAGGTGAAATGGAAAATCCTGTGCAAACGCTGCACCCCGTGCTCAGCACCTGCGGGCCTCGATTCAGAGTCACTGTTAGCAGCACCTCGGTACCCTCCACGCCCCTGAGAGCTCTGTGGTTTGCAAGCTTTACATTCAGGAAAGTGAGGTTTGGATGGGGCGGGGGCGTGTCCCCTTGTGGGCCCAGAGAGGAAGTGGCCCAGCAGAGGCCCTGGCCCAGGGGTCTCTGGCTCCCTTCAGGTCCTTCCCCACCTCGCAGCCCCGGCCCCAAGCAGCCCCATGTGCCCTGACCTCCAGCCTGGATCCGTTTTCCTGAGTCCCAGGCCCAGGGCGCCTCCCCTGACGGGATTCTGCCTCTTCCCTTAGGACGGAGCCCCTGGATTCCCAGCTTCCTTGTCAAGGAGGAGGAAGGACATCCATCTGCTGGGGCCTGAGTGTGGCCTGGGGGACAGGCCATCGGTCCCGGAATGCCCCTGCCTGAGCCCAGCGAGCAGGAGGCTGAGAGTGTGAAGGCCGGCCAGGAGCCGTCCCCTGAGTCCCCTGAGCTGGGCACAGATGTCATCCCTGCAGCCCCCACAAAGCCCAAGGAGTTCTCCAAACTGGTCCTGCTGACAGCCTCCACCGAGAATGGGGATGGAGTGGACTCCCAGCCCAAAGGAGTGCCCTGCACCGTGTCCCTGGAGATGTCTGGTGCTGACACCCTGGCCAGGACCCCCCACATCCTGCCATCAGAGGAGCAGGGGGGTGCAGTCCAGCCAAGCCCCCTGGCCTCTGAGCAGAAATGCAGCAAACCAGACACAGGTGAGTTGCGGGCCTGCTGCCCCTGGCCCCACACCTTTATGGTCCTGCATGCTCAGACTTGGGCCTGGCTCACCCCGCTTCCTAGCAGGGTAACCTTGGCCATCCTGTCCCTGTCCTGAGCCTAGCTTCCTCATCTCTAATCACGACCCTGTCCCTTGTTGGTGTGATGATTGCAGGACATTAACCCTGTGTGCCCCCCAGTGCTCCCCTCCACACCCCTGACCTCTAGCCTTGCTCCATGCTGGCTAACCCCGCATCAGCTAAACCCAGCCTCCCCTTGCCCTCAGCAGCCCCCAAGCCCCTGGAGTTCCTGAGGACCCCATTTGGGGGCCGCCTCCTGGTCCTCGAGTCCTTCCTGTACAAGCAGGAGAAGGCCGTGGGCGACAAGGTCTACTGGAAGTGCCGGGAGCATGCCGAGCGGGGCTGCCGGGGCCGGGCCATCACCCGTGGGTCACGGGCCACAGTGATGCGGGACCACTGCCACCCACCCGATGAGGAGGGCCTGGAGGCCCGGCGCCAGAGACAGAAGCTGCCCAGCCCAGCCCTTCCGGAAACCTTAGGGGGTCCCCAGAGCCCTGGAAGCCAAGTGGAGGAGCCACTGGAGGGGGTGGGCCCATGGCTGTGCCCCCAGGAGCCAGAGTCTGCCCCAGCACTGCTGCTGAGCAAGCCGGCCCCGGAGGAGGAAGAGGGGCTGCGAGCCCTGTCGCTGCTCAGCCTGCCCCCCAAGAAACGCCCGACACTGGGGACCGGTGAGTGTCCCTACCCTGGCTCCACTCGGGCAGGCAGGAACCTGCAGGCCCTTTTCTGTGCCCAGATAGAAATGTGGGGTCCCATGTGGTTTTTTAATGTGCTCAAAGTCAGAACAACTTTTAAAAGTATAATCATTAAGCCCATGGACTAGAACTAGTGCTCCTAAACCAGGGGTCCTTCTGGAATTTTCTGATGCAGCAGGGTGGGTGTGGGGTCCAGAAACGTGAGTTTTCACAGGCCCCGTGTGATTCTGGTAACCCATGAAGATTCTGTTGACCTTTGGGAAGGTCAGCTTAGTGAGAGTCTTGAGTTTTGGGCCCAGGTTCAAGTTCCAGCCCCACCTCACTTTGCTGGGTGGCCTCAGATCAGTAACTGGGCTTCTGGAATTTCTGGAGCTTTATCCTAAGATGAGTGAGAGCCTAGAAGTTTGGGAGACTAGGCATTTGGTGCGTGGGAAGTGCTCGGCGCTGCTCCAGCAGCTGGTAGACAGAGTCTTCGAGGTTTTGATTGCCCGTAACTGGGAGTGGGGCTTGGTCCCGAGGCTGGGGGCCTCCTGACCCAGAAAGGATTCAAAGATTCAATGGTTTAAGGCAGCCGCCCCCCTGGGTACCTGGGGCAGGGCGAGCCAGAGAGAGACTTTATTTTTCACTGTGAATCACTTGGTACCAGTGGCATTTTATGGCATGTGCATGTATTATTCCAACAACGGATAAGGTTTTCAAACAAATCCTAAGAAAAAGTATGGCCAGGAGTGACTGAGCACATGGCTGTGTAGTCAGAGCCAGCTCGGCCCTTCCCGGTGTGTGACCTTGGATGCAGCATTTAACCTCTGAGAGCCGTGGCCTCCTCTCTGACCACCGGCAGAGGAACCGAAACTCCCCCGTGGGTTGCTGGGTGTGGGGTCAGTGGGAATGGACCTGGGGCCCCCACACGCCCAGCTCAGGGGAAGCCATGGTAAATGTCACTGGAAAGGAGAACAGGACATGGCCATGCTCCCCTAGCCCACATCCCCCCACACCCCAACCTGCTCCCCTGGGCCGGCTGTGACCACCCTGGATCCCTCCTCCAGGAGAGCCCCGGCCCCTGGAGTTCCTGAGGACATGCTACGGGGGCAGCTTCTTGGTGCACGAGTCCTTCCTCTACAAGCGGGAGAAGGCCGTGGGGGACAAAGTGTACTGGACTTGCCGGGACCACGCGCTGCACAGCTGCCGCAGCCGGGCCATCACCCAGGGCCAGCGGGTGACCGTGATGCGCGGCCACTGTCACCCGCCTGACATGGAGGGCCTGGAGGCCCGGCGGCAGCAGGAGAAAGCCATGGAGACACTGCAGGCTGGGCCGGGAGGTCCCGGGGGCCAAGTGGACAAGCTATTCCAAGGCGTGGACAGCCTGTTGTACCGCAGGGGCCCCGGCAGCCTGACGCTCACCAGGCCGCGGCCAAGGAAGCGTGCCAAGGTCAAAGATAAGGGCCTGGTCCAGCCCCAAGCCTCGCAGGGAGCCCCTGAGGACCAGGATGAGGACCTGGGTGAGTCCTCCACACCCACTGGCCCAGGGGTTGGCCCCTTCAAGGCTGGTTTCCTAAGGTCCTGGGAGGTGGGAGGGGGCCCCTGAAGCCCCAAGTTCCTACCTCCCTCTCCTGAACCCGCTCCGATTTGTCCCCAGGAGGCCCTGAGTTCCTGAGGACCCCGCTAGGGGGCAGCTTCCTGGTACATGAGTCCTTCCTCTACCGGCGGGAGAAGGCGGCGGGGGAGAAGGTGTACTGGACGTGCCGGGACCAGGCCCGCATGGGCTGCCGCAGCCGGGCCATCACCCAGGGCCAGCGGGTGACCGTGATGCGCGGCCACTGCCACCCGCCCGACCTGGGGGGCCTGGAGGCCCTGAGGCAGCGGGAGAAACGCCCAGGCTCAGCCCAGCGGGGCAGCCCAGGTAGGATGATGGCGGAGCAGGCCTCAGGGATGAGCAGGAGATGCAGCCAGCCAGCCTTGCCCACTTGACCTCCCATGTCCCCAGCAGATGCCCTGTCCTTCCTCCCTGCAACACTCTGGAAGGAGTGAGCCCTCTCCTCTCACTCTTTCCTTTCCTCCCTTCCCCTCCTCACCCACCGCATCCTGCATCCTGCCCTCTGTCGGGTGGGGTCCTCACCCTCCCGCTCAGACCGCCCGCCTGCCCCCACGCCTCTGCAGCACTTGCTAGACCAAGCTCCTTCCTCCTGCTCCTTTTCTCGTCATAAGAATTGACAGGATGGACAGAGGAAGCTATTGCACAAGGCCAGTCTCTCGTTTGTATGGTGGGTAGATGACAGTTCCCAGTGACAGGACGCCTGACAGACCGGGTGGCGGAGGGTGTATTTTCATGTAATTGATTTCTTTGCCCCTCTAGCTGTTCTCCATAAATATCTATTGTCGTCCCTGAGGGATCCATGACGAGGGGCACAGCCCCACTCTTGTCGTCTGTGCCCCCCTGGGAGGCGCCACGGTGCTGGTGTTCTGCTCTCGAGGTCACCATACCGTGAACACTCTCGTCCTGTCCTCCTGAGCAGGGTGGTTTCAGCCCGGCCGTGTCTCCGTCCAGCTCCCCATTTGGTCCGGCACCTGCCTCTCCTTCGGGCCCCGTTCCTGCCGTGTTCTGAGGCCTGAGTCTCCCATGCTTGAGGTCTCTGGTTTCGTTTCCTTCTGACTCTCTTTTTATTCATTTCCACATAACTTCTGTGGACAAGGAGGTGTTGCCACAAGACACAGGGCAGCCCCTGCAGGGTCCTCACCCCCAACTCCCACCCAGAGAACCCCTCTGAGCGCCTTCCATTGTTTTTCGGGGAGTCTGCCGCCCCATTTCTTAATATGCGCTTTCACTGCTATCAGTTGGTGTTGTAATTTCCTTGTGGCCTGTGGCCTTCCGGGGAGAGGCAGTAAGGACTCAGCGGTCCCCCGCAGCCCGCTTCTCACAGGTCCTGCAGGTTTTGTTTTCGTGTTATTGTAAACATCTGCTCACGGCTGAGCTGGGAGTGCGCTGCGGCCTGTTTCCCTCCTTACGCGGCTGTTTTCTCTGCAGCCCGGTGGCTCCTTTGTTTGTGGGCCTCGTGTTCTGTGTGCCCCTCCTGCTCACGTGTCACTTCAGCCCATCAGCAGAAGCTCTGGGTTCCGCTCCAGGCCCCCCAGCCCTGCCACCCCCTGTCCCGGGGGTCCCCTGGGCGGGATGCCTGCTCTGGGCCCCGCTTTCTCTTGCTCGGTTTACTCCCTTGTCTTTCGAAGCCCCTCCTCTAGTCAAGCGTCCCTGGAGCTCACGCTGTTGAGACCCTGTGTGCCTGAAGATGGCTGCCACCTCGCCTCACACGTCATCCAGTCCCTGTTCTTGGGTGGCCCGCAGCTTTCTGAGGACCGACCCTAGGCGTGTGGTGGCCCTTTGCTTGCAGTTTTTGGGTCGTGTCTCCATCCCTGTGGCACCTGGCTGTGCTGGGGGCAGTAGGGGCCTTTTCAGGCCAGAAGCTCGGTCCTTCCCTCTGGTTGGTTTTCTCCTGCTCCTCGATACCCTCCACTCCCAACTCTCTTTCTTTCTGTTGCTCCTGTTTGTCAGATGTCCGTCTGCCTGGGACCACCATCTGTGACATTTCTTCGAGTTTGTCTCCGGTCCTTCTGTTTACTTTGACTTTTGCTCTCGTGTCTGAAGGTCTCCTGTGTGGTCCGTCATCCAGGGGCACAGCAGCCCCGTCTCTCCGGCCTCTGGCCGTAGCCTTGTTCCTCTGAGCTGCGGTCTCTGCCTTTTAAAGCAAAGCTTCTCTCGCGTGTCCCGTGATCTTGGCCGTCTGCTCCTGTTTAAGGGGAGACTGACATGCTCTGCACGGGGGCGCGGCCCGGGCGCTGAACTGCAGGAGGCTGCTGTGGCCGTGGCCTCCACCTCGAGACCCCGGACGTCGCCTCTGTGGGTCCGCAGGCTGGTCGGTGCCCACAGGACGGCCTCCCACAGGCGGCTCAGCCTGGCTGCCGCAGTCATTCCGGGACTCGGGCAGGGAAGTGGGTGGACATGTCGGTTCCAGATGCAGACTTCCACTATCTCCGCACCGGGCACGGGAGCTCCCATCTCATTGCTCTTCACACAGATCACCTTTACCCAGCCGGCTGTTTAGGCCTGCCCTGGACCTCACCTTCAGAGGGACCTTGCTGCCCCAGCTCAGCCACTGGCCTGCACTGTGCTCAGTGGCCTCCCCTCTGGGCTGGCGGTTTGCCGAGTGTGACCACACACCCCCTCTTCTCTGCCTCCAACACTCTGTCGGTGCCTCTGTTCTGCTGCCCTCCCCCTCCTTTCCAGATCTCTGGCCTGTGCCCTGTGCCTTCATCCTTTCTCAGTGGACATGTTTATCAGTCACATGGCTCCGCTCCATGGCCAGAGGCCCCTCCCTGGCCCCGCTTCTCCAGGGTGCCCTCACCCCCATGGCCTCTGCTGTTCCCCTGTCTATCTCCAGTCCTCTGTGTGATCCTGGTGCCTGGACAAGGGAAGAGAGTCTGGGCAGAAGCACACGGCCACCTCCTGGCGTCCTCCCTCTCCACATGTCCCAGACAGCAGCCACACACTCCTTGCCTTTTCTCCCACCCTGGGTCAAATCCCCGCCCAGCCTGGCTTTCCAGGAGTGGACCCTTGACCCTTCTACAGCCCCATCGCCCACTGTGCACACAACGCCCATTTCGTTCCTGATAGCTGGTCCCCCAAAGGGACCGTCCACTTATTCCTCCAACTCAGCAGGGACCGCGTGGCCCTATGTATCCCCTCCCCCCATCGAGGGCACCTAGGATAAGTGAGGGGACATAGCAAAGACACCTCCTTCTGCAGGCACTGTGAGGTGGGGACAGACCCCTGCCTTCAAGGGCCTCCACCTCACCAGTCTCCCGCCTCCCTTCACTCCCAGGCTTGGGAAAGGAGCCCCCCAGAGCTGAGGCTAGGCTGGGTTTGGGGGTGGGGGTCTGTGTCCTGGGCTCGGGGCTGTCTCGCTATGAGGCAGTGGGTGCAGCGTGGGGGCCTGTGGGTCTCACTCTGGGAGCTGTGCTGCTTTTGGTGCTGAGAATGGGGGCCACACCCCACCTCACAGCTCTGCTCCAACGCCAGGGCTCCAGGCTCTGCCTCCCCCAGCCCCTCTCCGATTTCTCCCCAGGAGGCCCTGAGTTCCTGAGGACCCCCCTGGGGGGCAGCTTCCTGGTCTACGAGTCCTTCCTCTACCGGCGGGAGAAGGCGGCGGGGGAGAAGGTGTACTGGACGTGCCGGGACCAGGCCCGCATGGGCTGCCGCAGCCGGGCCATCACCCAGGGCCCGCGGGTGATGGTGATGCGCAGGCACTGCCACCCGCCCGACCTGGGGGGCCTGGAGGCCCTGAGGCAGCGGGAGCAGCTCCCCTGCCCGGCCCAGAGGGAAGGCTCAGGTGCGGGCATAGGGGCTGGCAGGCACTAGGCCCTGCTCTCCCCGCTGGCTTGGCAGCCCTGGGGGCCAGCCCCAGAACACAGGCTGGGGGCTACCTGATGGGACATTCTGCAGTGGCCCGTGTCCAGCCAGGGTCCCACCATGCACATCAGTCTGTCCACCTGGGCTGTGGGCTCCCTGTGGGGAGGGTATTGGCCGGGACCACCCTCACAGTGCTGGTTCTATCTGGATTGGTGGAGAGAAACCCACTCTGACTGCTAGAGATAAGGAGCGTGGGAGCCCGGGCATTACTGGCAGCTACAGGAAGGGCTTGGCACCCATTTATGGGACAGTCCCCCTGGACCTTGAGGACCCTCTCTGGGTCTCTCTAGTGTCTTTTTTCCTCTATCTCCCCTCTCCTCTCCCTCCCCCCCCACTGCCCCCCCCCCCCACACCCCCAGTTCTCTCTGGCCATCACAACCCCAACATTGCATGACCTTTCAGTTCAGGTTCTTAAAAGTCACAAGAGAGAGAGTGGATTAGTTGCCAGCTGGCTGAGGGGAGGGTGGACATGGAGCCAGGTGGCCCCTGCTGTGTAGTCCAGACCAGCCATGGGCCTCCCAGAATGTTCCAGCGCCGCCCCTGCCGTGGGGTCTAGCCAGCAAGTGTGGAGTCAGAGCAGGATTGCTCCATTGGGTTTGAGCGACTGCAGGGCCAGCCTCCCCAAGCTGCATCAGAGCCCTGAGAAAGAGACGGGGTGTCAGGGCTGTGGGCCCTGGGCTGGCAGCCTGAGCATCAGTCCCCAGGGCCCCACAGCATGGGTGGGGGAGGGCAGGGGGGCGTTGGAGGGGGCTTGAAGTTTCCTGGCTGGGGCAGGCTGGTGGGACAAGGGAAACAGCCTCTTTCCCTGGCACCCAGGCTCTGTCCCCTGCTTTCAAGGCCTGGCCCAGGCACCCCACTAGCATGTCCTGTTCCCTCAGGAACCCTCCGGCCTCTGGAGTTCCTGAGGACTTCCCTCGGGGGCAGGTTCCTGGTGTACGAGTCCTTCCTCTACCGGAAGGAGAAGGCGGCGGGGGAGAAGGTGTACTGGATGTGCCGGGACCAGGCCCGCATGGGCTGCCGCAGCCGGGCCATCACCCAGGGCCAGCGGGTGACCGTGATGCGCGGCCACTGCCACCCGCCTGATCTGGCGGGCCTGGAGGCCCTGAGGCAGCGGGAGCGGCTCCCCAGTGCGGCCCAGCAGGAGGACCGAGGTACAGACAGGGAGGTTAGGTGCAAAAGAGCTCTCCCCTCTCCTGGCTCCTCCTGAACCTGAAAACACACCTATGTCTGGCTCCTCCTTAAAAACAACTCCCCTTCTAACTAGACTTTTCTCTCCTTCCTTTTATTCTAAGAGGTCTTGACTTTTTATGGATTGCAGTCTCTTTTGAAAATCTGTTGAAAAACATTAACTACCCCAGAAAAACGTACTAATGTGTGTGTGCACGTGTGCATGCCGCGCACACACACGTGAACTTTTACACATTATTAACTTTACTGAACTGAAAATGGGCTCCTTACACATAAACAGAATACAAAGCCAGTCTTTAGGTAGCATCGTGTGTGTCATAGTAATTCGTGTAAATACGAAGGACCACATCTTATAAAATACAGAAATGAGTCCAAGTTGTATAAAACAACCGAGAGAAACTTCATTTCTGCTTAATACGAAAAAGGAGATTTCCATGAGGAAGCCACCATTTGCCTTAAACAAGAAGAAGTTGGTGCCTTTGGTGAAGGACGGATCATGCCTGATAGCGAGTTGGTTCCCAGTCTTTTTGAGGATGAGGTGAAGACTGACTCTTAGCATCTCAAGTAGCTTATTTTACCAGACACAGGAACTTTGGGGCATTAGAAAACCAGAATTCCCAATGACTCTGCAAATCAGAGTCATTCTGCCTGGTTTCCCGTCTCCTTAAGGCCTTTAGGTCATCATTACAGGGTGGGGGCCTTTGGCTCTAGAAGCTTCAACAAGAAAATAATTATCAATCCATGTTTTTTATTTTTTTTTTCCTCAGAAAAGATAAAACTTCTGCCTAAAGTTCAGCTGTGCCTCAAGACGTGTTCTCCTGAAAGCCAGCAGACTTACGGGTAATTGTATTTGTTACCTAATGCTGCATCACAAATAACCCCAAAACTTAGTGCCTTAAAACAACAAATATTTACTCTCTCTCCGTTTCTGTGGGCCAAAGTTTCAGGAGTGGTTGGGCTGAGTGGTTCTGGTTCAGGGTCTCTCATGAGGTTGAAGGAAAGATGTCAGCGGGGCTGCAGTCACCTGAAGACTTGAGTAGGGCTGAAGGAGCCACTTCCAAAATGGTGCCCATTCACTCACATGGCTGTGGGCTGGAGGCCTCAGTCCCTCACTGTATGGACCTCTCCTTAGGGCTGCTTGAGTGTCCTCAAAGATAGCACCATCTTCCCCCAGAGCGAGTGATCCAAGAAAGAGAGCAGGGCAAGAAGCAGGTCACCAACAACAGCAGAATTCATATCCTTTTCAAGCACGCATGGAACATTCTCCAGAATAGACCTAATCTAGGCCATAAAACAATACTTCATAAATTTAAAAGGATTAAAATCATCCAAAGTATGTTATCTGACCACAGTGGAATGAAACTAGAAATTAATAACAGAAAGAAATTTGGGAAACTCACAAATATGTTAAAATTAAAACCACTAAAAAACCACTTACTCAAAGAGGAAATTAGAAAATAATTTTAAGTGAACAAAATGGAGTTACAGCATACCAAAACTTATGGGATGCAGGTAAAGCAGGGCTTAGAGAGACGTTCATAGCTGTGAATACTTACATTAAAAAGCAGAAAAATCCAAATCAGTACCTTAAACTTACATGTTAAGACACTAGAAGAAGAACAAAATAGGGGCCACCCCGCGCCGAGTGGTTAGTTCACGCTCCGCTGCGGCGGCCCAGGGTTTCACCAGCTCAGATCCTGGGCGCGGACATGGCACTGCTCATCGAGCCACGCTGAGGCAGCGTCCCACATGCCACAACTAGAGGGACCCACAACTAAGAATATACAACTATGTACCGGGGGGCTTTGGGGAGAAAAAGGAAAAAAATAAAACCTTAAAAAAAAAGAAAAGAAAAGAAAATACCAGCAAACTGAATCCAGTGACAAAAAAAAGGATCATACACCATGATGAAATGGGATTCATCCTAGGAATGAAAGATGGCCTTAACATCTGTACATCAGTCAACATAACACACATTCGTGCAGAACAGACTTAACATAGCAGGCCTCCAACCGCCGTCCTTAAAACAGCCTGCTTGCAAGGGTGACCCCTAGCTGGCCTCTAGGACTCGACTGGTAAATAGTTCCCTACACGGATGCAGCACTGTCCTGGAATGATAGCAGTTGCTCACTCTTATCTCTTTGTACAAAGAATGTGATTTTTGCTGAACACAGCTTTCCTTCTGAAATTCTGGAGTTTCAGTGACTACAGCCAGGCACCCAGACACGGTGTGTCTACGTGGCCGGCCCCCAGTAAAAACCCTGAACTCCTAGGCTCAGGGGAGCTTCCTTGGTAAACAACACTTCACACAAGTCATCACAGCTCCTTGCTGCAAAATTAAGCGCATTCTGTGCAACTCTGGTGGGAGACGACTTTGGAGGGTTGTGCCCGGTCTCCTCTGGGCTTCACCCCAGATGCTTTTCCCTTTTGCTGATTTTGCTTTGTATCTTCTCACTGTAATAAATCTTAGCCATGAGTATGACTAGCTGCTGAATCCTGTGAGTCCTTCTAGCAAAATCACCAAAGCTGGGGGTGGTCTTGGGGACGCCACACAGCATGTCAATAGAATAAAACACAACACATGAACGCTGAATAGACACAAAAAGCATTGGATGAAATCCAACACCTCGTGATAAAAACACTCAACAAATTAGGAATAAAAAGCTATCTCAACCTGATAAGGAGCACCCATGAAAACCCCACAAGTAACGTCATACTCACTGGGGACAGACTGAGCGCTTTCCACCACAGCTCGCTCCCACCACTTCCATTCAACACCGCACTGGAGGTTCTAGCCAAAAAAAAGAAAGAAAAGACATCTAGTTTGGAAAGGAAAAAGAAAAACTCTATTGGTGGATGATATATAGAAAATCCTAAGGAATCCACTAAAAAACTATTGGAACTAATAAACAAGTTCAGCCAGGTTGCAGAGTACAAGATCAATATACAAAAATTAATTGTATTTGTATACACTTTCAATGAACAATCCAAAAGTCAAATTAAGAAAACAGTTCAGGGGCCAGCCAGTGGCACAGCAGTTAAGTTCTCACGTTCTGCTTTGGCGTCCCTGGGTTTGCCAGTTCGGATCCCAGGTGCAGACCTAGGCACCGCTTGTCAAGCCTTGCTGGGGCAGGCATCCCACGTATAAAGTAGAGGAACATGGGCATGGATGTTAGCTCAGGGCCAGTCTTCCTCAGCAAAAAGAGGAGGATTGGCAGTAGTTAGCTCAGGGCTGATCTTCCTCAAAAGAAAAAAAGAAAAAAAAAAGAAGGTGAAAAGACAACCCACAGAATGCACAGAATGAAACATTTGCAAATCATATATCTGATTAAAGACTGGTATCCTGAATATCCAAATAATTCTTATAACTCAACAATAAGAAGACAACCCAATTAACAAATGGGCAAAGGGTCTGAAAAACAGTTTTTCAAAAATTTAATTTCTTTTATGAAGCCCAAGATATACAAATGGCCAATAAGCATAATTAGAGATACTCAACATCATTTGCTTGGAAAATGCAAGTCAACACTCCAGTGAGATACACTCCACACCCACTTGGGAGGCTGTAATAAAAAAGACACACAATAACAAGTGTTGGAGAGCATGCGGAGAAACTGGAACCCTCATACTCTCAGGGTGGGAATATAAAGTGGTGCAGCCACTTTGGAAAACAGTCTGGAAGTTCCTCAAAATGTTAAACAGAGAGTGTATGTTTACCTAGTGATTCCACTCCTAGGTGTATACCCAAGAGAATTGAAAGCGTGTGTCCATACAAAAATGTACACTAATGTTCTAATCAACATCACTCATAATAGCCAAAAAGTGAGAACAATCCAAAATGTCCATTAGTGGGTGAATGGATAAATAAAAAGTGATATATCCATACAGTGAAATATTATTCAGCCATAAAAAGGAATGAAGTCCTGACACATGCTACAATGTGGGTGAACCCTGAAAACACGCTCAGTGAAGGAAGCCAGACAGAAGAGAGAGCCTAGCATTTATATGAATTTTATATGGAATGTCCAGAATGGGCAAATCCATGGAGACAGAAAAGAGATGAGTAGATTTCTAGGGCTAGAAATGTGGGAGGGTGAGAGCTGAAGGGTCTGGAGTTTCTTTTCGGGGTGATGAAAATGTTCTAGAAGTGATTGTGGTGATGGATGCACAACTCTGTGAACACACTAAAAACCATCCAATTCTACACTTTACATGGGTGAGCCATATGGTATGTGAATTATAGCTTAATAAAGCTATTTCTAAAAAAGGCAGGAAGCCCGGTGACTTTTACGACATTGTCACACCCCATCACTCCTACTTTACTCTGTTCGTTGGAAGTCAGTCACGCATCCAGCCCACACCCAAGCCGAGGGAATAGGCTCCTGCACTTGGAGTGAGGAATATCAAAGAACTTGTGAACATGTTCTAAACCGTCACAGTAATACAGGAGAACTTTATGTTTCTTGACAAAGAATCTTGAAAAGGCCAGGGTGTGAGTCCCAGTGACTTCTGCGGCAGGAAATGGGACTTCTCAGGAATGTTGGGTGTTTCCTCCAGGACATGCTAGCATGGAAAGCTGGGAATTCCCCAAATCTATGTTGTGGAGCAGGTCACATTTTAAAGGGATTGCTATGTATGTATATGTGTGTACAGCAATGATCTAGTTGATGGTTATCTCTAAGGAAAAGGGTTACAGGAATCCCTAACTTTCTATATTATCTATTTCCGCCACCTTTGGATTCTGATAATGAATGCGTGTTTCTCTGCAATCAGGAAGGTCACAGATAGAGAACTTGGCAGCGAGTCCCACTGAGGCCACTCTCCTCCAGATTTGAGCAGAGAAGCCTCACGAGTTGCCAGCGTCCAGGATGCTCTTCGTCTGCACGGGACCCCACCCGGCATTTCCCACCCGGTTAGAGTTTGCCTGACAAAAACTTGCACTCTTCCAAAGCGTCCGTGGCCTTCACATCTCCTCACGACGTCTCCCAGGAGGGATATTTTGATCGTGTCTTCGTGCCGGCAAAGAGGAGCCCCAGGAGCGGGGCGGCTTGCAGGCCTGCCTGACGTAGGGAAGGCTCCGACCTCCAAAAGAGCTGAAGAAGCATCTTTTGACAAAGACACCTCTTCCCTGCTCTGCGCTCACAACCGTCTGTTTTCAGAGCACGCGAGCGACGTTGCCAAGGACTTTCCCGTCGGGTGTGGCCCTGCTTCATCCAGGGCACCTCGGGGGAAGTTCCTGCTTCTTCAAGCTGAGCTGAGCTGCTCTGCAGAGCTCCAGGCACCCCACTGGGCCTTCATGCTCCGGGCTGCATCCATCCCTCACGGTGACAGGGCACGCCAAACCAGAAGCCTCACTACACCCTCTGTCGGACTTTCTTTCCTTTGCTGTTTCCAACTTAAATTAAACCCAGTGTCCACGATCCCCACGGCAGGTGTTGTTCCCAGCAGTGGGAGCCGGCCCAGATGTCCGCAGGAAGGCGGCCCTGGGCAGACACTCCTGATGAGGCCAGTGGTGTCCTGGGTTGCCCAGGTTCATCTGATGCAGGAGGAGAGGCAGACCAGATAGCAGCAGAGGCGCATCCCCTCTCCTGTCTGGTAGAGGCGCAGAGAGCTAGTCTAGCTGGTCCGAGGAGAAGAGGGCTGACATCCTCTGGGAACTCCAGAGGCTGCTGCTTGCTAACAAGGCCACGTCCTTGACAGCGAGTTTTCTTGCCCTCATCCTGTAATCACAGATGGAGCACACAGCGGGAGGCTCCCTCCCTCCTGGCAAGCTGGCCATGGAGCCTGCCATCCAGCTGTGGGACAGTGACAGCTCGAGTCCCCCCCCACTGTCCCTCTGCTTATACATTTCCCCCAATAAACCCTATTTTATATCTCACCGTGTAGAGCTGCTGTGTGTGTCCACATCCCTTATGCAACCACTATTGGCTACCACGAAGCCACACACTCCACGTGTCTCAGTGCCACGGGCTTAGAAGTGACGGAGTGCTTGGGCAACACCCTGGGGGAGACCCCCTCATCTGGGACAGTGCCAGATCACCTGGCCCAGATGTCAGCCATACCAAGAGGGGGTGGGGGTCCTCTGGAGGGGTTGCTGAGGGCTTTGCTCCAAGCCCACAGAGGGCCGTGCGGCCCCTGCTGGCCATTCCCTGACCCTGATGTCACTGAAAGAGAGGCCTGGATTCTCTAGGCACCTCTCAAACTGAGTCCTCCCTGACTCATTTTCACAAGCTGGAGCAAGCTTAAAACAGAAACAGCACCCCCAGGCAACGGGGGGTTAGACACCCGAGACCCCGGCTACCTTCACACTGACCCATTACCTGACACGACTGCCGGCTCCCCGGCGCCCCCACCTCCCAGCCTTGCCAGCAGTCAGGACGGCCCAGTGATGGGACAGGCCACCTCCCAGGTGGGAGGCAGGTGTCTGCCAAAGCGCCCCTCATGCTGATGGCCCTCAGCAGTGGACACTCAACACCAGCTACGTTTCAGGCAGTGCTCTTGGCATGCTGCCCCAAGACAGTGACCTGCCCATGGCTAAGGCCAAAGACATGGCCCTGTGGGGACAGACATGACGCCCCAATCCCAGAGCCATCTTCGTGTCACAAATGTGCATGCCCATGGGAGGCGGCCACACCGACAGGAAGGCACCTAGACTCAAAAGAATGGTCAAGTTTGTGCCGCCACCAGTCGGGTCTCTGCTCAGCCCCATCGTGGACGGGGGACCTCGCACAGGCCCGAGTGACTGGCAAGAAGCATTGAGTCGCGGCAGCCCCTGCCACTTGCAAAGCCTGCTCTGCCGGCCGGGTCCGCAGCCTTCCCAGCGGGGCCTCTGCAGGACCAGCGACTTCCCCAGGCCCGAGTCCTATGCCATCAGCCTGGCTGGGCTCTGGGCAGCCAGACATTGGGGTGCGGCGTGAGGAGACTCAGAGGAAGGACATGGCTTCACTCCGCTCCTCAACATTCGCGTTGGCGAGGGCCGGCGCACTGTCCGTCTTCCCCACACCCGCTTTGACCTCAGAGGACAGCTGGATGGGCCATGTGGCTCAGACTGAGGGCTCCCAGATGGACAGGAATTT
Source organism: Equus quagga (assembly GCF_021613505.1). Taxonomy (NCBI): domain Eukaryota; kingdom Metazoa; phylum Chordata; class Mammalia; order Perissodactyla; family Equidae; genus Equus; species Equus quagga. The sequence continues at coordinate 2,718,722 of NC_060273.1, forward strand.
GGATACTGGTGGCGCCATGGGTGGCCCCACGACCACTTAGCCACTGAGCTCCAGAGGCTTCCCCCTCATAAGTCCACTTCCCCCATGGTTCCAGAGCCAGAGATGTCCCCTGCCCTGTCCCTGTCAGAGAGCAAAGAGCACAGGGGCAAGTCCCTGTCTCAGAAGCTGGCCCCTTGGGCACAGTGACAACTTGGTGGGGCTGCCCTCATCCTCCCCTGCTCCCACACTGCTGCTGGTTTCCCCCAATAAACCCTATTTTATTGTGTCTGTACCACACGGCACTGGTAGTGTGTCTCTGTGCCCCTATGCGTGACAGTGCGTAACGTCTCAATCATGAAATTTAAAATAAAAAGTTCACAAGGAGTAGCAAAAGTACCAAGGAGAAACTCAAATTTCTAAAGTGGGGTGCAGCAGTCAGCTCTAGGAGCCCCAGCCCCAGTCCCTGTCCCCACGGTGATGAGGTGTGCCTCATCGAAACGCTGCTCATCGACCCCTCTCCCTCTTCTGGTCCCCACTCTGCCTCCTGTCCCCATGTCCTCTGTCAAGACAACTTCTGCAGGGTGGCAGGGACCCTCGTCACTGAAATCAACGGATGCTTCTCAGAGCTCGCCTTCAGCCACCCCTCCTTGATTCCTGCCCAATGGCCCCTCCTGGGTTCTCCACCCACCTCCCTGTGTCCCCTGCCAGCCTCCCTCCTGGGCTCCTCAGCCCCTGCCAGCCTCTGAGTGCAGGGGTTGGAGTGCTGGGGACTGGACCTCAGCCCTTTTCTGCCCAGCCTCTTTTGGGGTTCCCAGTTTGTCAACATGCAGCCCCAGCCTGGGCCTCTCTTCTGCAAGCAAGCCTGCATGTCCAGCTGCCTCCAGGGCCTTGGTCCTGGGCATCCCATGGGCACTGGGCACAAGCGGTAAAAAAAGTGTCTGCCTGTTGTCCTCCTCATCTGATGGCTCCACCACATGCCTAGAAACCCAGAGCTGTCCTCGATGCCACCCTGCCTGTCCCTCTGTCCTGTCAGCTGTCAGCGCACACTAGTGCCACCCTGCCTCGTTCTTTTTTAGTAACAGCTTTATTGAGATATAAGCCACATATCATGCAATTCGATGGCTGTTAGTATATTCACAGAGTTGTGCCTCCGTCACCACTGTCTGATTCCAGAACATTTCATCACCCCGAAAAGTAACGCCTGACCCGGTAGCACTCACTCCCTCTGCCTGTCTCTTTCCTATGTGTTAAGGCTGATGGGGGTTCCTTCCTCTGGCGCTGGGGGGGTTTGGGGAATCCAGGTGTCTTAGTCCTCTAGGACTGCCATAACGAACACCATAGACCATGGGGTGGGGGCCTTAAACAACAGACGGTGGTTTCTCACGGTTCTGGAAGCTGCAAGTCTGAGACCAGGGTGCAGGCACGGTCTGTTTCTGGTGAGGGCTCTCCTGGTTTACGATGGCCACCTTTTTGCTGTGTCCTTACATGGGGGTGTGGGGGAGCTAGCTAACTCTGGCCTTTTCTTATAAGGCACTAATCCATCATGAGGTTCCACCCTGGCCTGAACCCCTCCCAAAGGCCCCTGAGACCATTACATTGGGATTAAGGTTTCAACATATGAATTTCGGGGGGTCACGCATTCAGTCCATAGCACCAGGTAAGGCACTTACATAGTAAAGATGACCTTTTAGGCAGTGCTTGTATTAATAAACGTCCCCATCCCTAGGCCCCTGTGTCACCTGGAGCCCCAGCCTCTCGCCTGCATGAGCACAGCAGCCTCCATTGTCCCCTCTCTGTATTCTATCCCCATGACACTTGGTGGGGGGTGGCTTTTCTAAAACGCAATCCCGTCAGGCAACGCCTGCCCCGGGTGTTCTCTCCCTAGTGTCCACATCAGGTATGACTACCTGGTTTAAGGACTAGAAGCCAAAAGTACCCAAAGGGGTCTCTGGAGACCAACCAAAGACAGGTGAGCCGCCAGCCTCAGGCTGCACCCTCACCACAGCTCTGCAGAGCCCAGACTCTCCTGGCTGCCCACTCCCCTGTCCCCCCGAGGGCTCTGAGGGCACCAGACAGGCCCCTCTGCTTTGGCAATAAGGAGGGGCCCTGACACAGGCTTTGGGCCTAACAACCCTGCTCAATGCTTCAAAGAAGGGAGAAGAATTTGCCTAGCATGCAGCAAGCACTCATAAACATTGGATAAAGATGTGATTGACTGAATGACCGATGAAATGCATGAGGGGAGGGCAGGGTGGACGTGGGTGGGAGTCCTGCTTGGGTCTCTCTGTCCCATGTCTGTTGGACTCTGGCTGGTGAAAGTGATTCACCTGTCCATTGACAGACGAAAGGATAAAGAAAAATGTGGCCTATCCCTATGGAATATTATGCAGCCTTAAAAAAGAAGGAAGTCCTATGCTACATCATGGAAGAACCTTGAGGACATGATGCTAAGCAAAATAAGCCACTTATGAAAGAACAAATACTGTATGATTCCACTCATATGAAATAGCTAAAGTCGTCAAAATCATAGACACAGAAAGTACAAAGGTGGTTCCCAAGGGCTGGGGGAAGGGAGGCAGAATCAGTGTTTAATGGGTACAGAGTATCAATGTTGCAAGATGAAAAAGTTAGGGATCAGTTGCACAAGGATGTGAATATACTTGGCTGCTGAACTATTCACTTACAAATGGTTAAGATGGGAAACTTAATGTTATGTGTTTTTCACCATGAAAAAAAGAAGAATGAGTGGATGGCCAAGTGCCAGACGGTGCCTGCAGCAAATGTCTTTCTCCCACAAAATAAAGAGATAGGCTCTAGCTGCTGGAGGGGCTGCAGAGGGTAAGAGTGGGGAGTCAGACAACAGTTGGGAGAGCCCTTTGTCCAAGTAGGACGTGGTAGTGGCCTGGACTAGGGAGGTGGCAGCAAGGATGGAAAAGGGACAAGAGATAATAAGAGATGTTATGAGTTGAACTGTGTCCCCGACAGTTCACGTGTTGAAGTCCTAACTCCCAATACCTTAGAATTTGGCTTATTTGGAAATAGGTCACCACAGATGTGATTAGTTAAGATGAGGTCACACTGGGGTAGGTTGGGCCCCTAATCCAATATGACTGATATCCTTATATAAAGGAGAAATTTGGACACAGACACGCACTCAGGGAGAAGGCCACATGAAGATGAAGGCGGAAATCGGAGGGATGCTTCTACGAGCTGAGGAACACCAGTGACGGCCAGCAAATCGCCAGAACCTGATCAAGAGGCATCAATAAATTCACCGTCACAGCTCTCAGAGGGGACCAACCCTGCTGACATCCGGGCCTCAGGCTTCCAGCCTCCAGATTGTAGACAATCAATTTCTGTTGTTTAAGCCCCTAATATGTGGTGCTGTTACAGCCCTAGGAAACCAATGCTGGAGACAAGAACTGGAGAGGGGTGGGAGGGTGTATTAGTCAGGTAGGCTGTGCCAGCTGCTGTAACAAGCAAGCCCCCAATCTCAGTGGCTAAACACAATAGATGTTTATTTCTCACTCATGCAGAGTCCCAAGCTGATACTTCTCTTTGGTGGCACCTTCCACAAAGTCACTCAGGAATCCAGCTCCTTCCATCCTCGTCTAGCCCTGGGCATCCCCTCCATTCAGTTGGTGAATGGAGGAGACAGAAACTGAGGCCATCATAGGCCAGACGTGGTGGGGACCTACATCAGCGCTTCCCAGACTTTAACACCTGGAGATCTTGTTAAATGCAGGTTCCGATGAAGGAAGGCTGGGGCGGAGCCTGAGAATCTGCATTTCTAAGTTCCTGCTGATGCTAATGCTGCTGGTAGGAACCCTCCCTTCGGGTCCTCGCTCCAGCCCGCACGCCACTCACCTGGACTCACTCGTGTAGCCACACTTGAGGCAGGGGAGGAGAGGAAGGGAGGTGCAGGTGTTTGTGCAGGACCTGGAGGACTTGGGATCAGTAAACACAGGTGGATAGGGGCAGACAGGAGCCGACCCTCCCACAACAGCAGTGCCATCGCTGCCAAGGGACCAGGGGGAGGTCTTGACTGGAACTGCAGGGCCCTTCAGCAGGGGGCCTTTCTGAACTCCCCAGAAGTGGTGGGGGTGAGGACCCAGACCTGCCTTAGTTGGAGATTCCATGAGTCCCCTGGGACTGGAGCTCGCAATCGGGACACCGCCTCTCATCCCCCAGCCTAAGTTTTGAAACTGAGCATCCCCTCCCTCTCATCTGATACCCCCTTTGTAGGAAACTGAAGCCCACCCAGACTAGAGGGTGGAAGTGCAGTGGACCAGATGGACAATCCTTTTTGATCACCCTCTGACCAGAGAAGGGATCAGTTCCTCCTCCACTCCTCCCTCTGCCCCCATTGGGCACATGGGATCCTGGGAGTCTCTGCCCACCTCCTCCCCTTTCTTCTGTGGGGCTGAGACCTTGGACGATGAGGATTCCCATGCACCCCCATCACCCATGGCCCAGTCCTGCCGCCCCAGGATGCTTTCCGTGGGCCATAGCCTGGGACTATGCCAGCAAGCTCGGCAGCCCCCGCACTCGTGGGCAGGAGGGAGAAGGGGACCAGCTTGACAGGTGGCCACCTGCTGCTCCCTCATTAGGGAGGCGTCAGGCCGGTTCCCAGGGCGGCGGGCTAGTGCGTGCAGGTGAGACTCCCAGTCCTGTGCTCAGCGGGGCCAGGAAACCTCCAGGCGAGCTTGCGCCAGCCTGGCTGCTGAGAGGGCTGCCCCACGAGGCGACCCAGGTGCCAGCCTCGCATCTCAGAAAGCCCACCTCCTTGCATCCCCACGCTCCCCCAGACCCAAGAGCCTGCGTGTGAAGCACTAACTGTGACGACTCCGCCGGTCCCTCACCGCCTGGCCACCTTGGCTTTTCTAGAATCCTCTCTGCGCCCCCCATCTTGGGGGGCGGGGAAACTGACAGGGCAGGGACAGGTCTTCCCGGGCTGGACAGCCTGGTGGGGGCCTGGTGAGGGGTGGAGAGGCTGGACTGAGGGGCAACGGATCTGGACGGGGAGGGGCCGCTCTGGGCCCCCGGCCACCACCCGCCTCCTCGCTGGCCCCCACCCCCGCCCTCCCACGCACCTGCGTTGGCCTCCCCCCAAGCCCTGGGGGCAGCCGGCGGGCGGCGCTGGGAGATCAGAGGACTCGGAGGAGTCGGGCCCAGGGGGAGGGGGCGGGGAATTTCCCCCCACGCCTGCCTGGGCCTGCTCCCCTCCCCCTCCCCCGCCAGGTTGGGGGGCACCGCTGGGGGAATTCCTCAGCGCTGCGAGGGCTCCGGCGAGCCTGGGCTAGGGGTCCCAGGAAGAGAAGGGGGAGGAGAGGAGAGGACAGGCTGGGACCACGGGCGCAGCTGCCTTCCTCCCCAGACACCAGCTGCCCCTGCCTGTCCAGGACTGAGCATCCACCATTCCCGCCTGTCTCGCGGGTGCGGGGGGCAGGGAGTGGCACTTCCACCGTCAGGCGAGAGGCGTCGGGACCTGCGGAGGGAGGGGTGTGAGGATCCGATAGAGGGTGTGCGTGTGAGCGTCTGACGATGAATGGGAGACTGAGTGGGAGTACGTGCGTGCTCTTCGTTCTAGAGTGCCTGTGAGCGGGAGACTCCGGGGTATCCTGGGGGCCTCGCCAGTAGGTCCTGTATGTCCCCCATTAGGGTCCTTCTGTCCACCAGCCTGGCCTGGCCTCCTCCACACACTCCCTCTAGAACCTGCACCGACCCTGAGAGGGGGAGGGGGCGGGGAGGCGCGCGCCGGGACGCCGAGGGTCCCCAGACGAGGTGGGGGAGGCGGGCGTGGGAGGCGTCTGGACCTGCTGCCTCGGCTCCAGTCTCGGGCGGAGCTTCCCGGCCTCGGGGGATGGGATGGGGAGGGAGGGACCCAGGGGGGAGGGACCCGCGGAGGGACGCGACGGGGGCAGGAGCCAGCGCGTTAGAGACCTGGGCGAGGGAGACTCAGAGAGCGAGGCGCAGCGGGAAGGGGCGGCTGTGGAGGCCGAGGCACAACCCCGAGTACGGAGAGGCAGAGACGGAGAACGCCCCTGGCCAGAGACCACCCTCGGGGAAACCCCCAGTAGGGACAGGGACAGAGAGACGCCTCCGGGGCAGAAACCCTGGGAGGCAAATAACCCCGGAGCTATTTCCCCCGCCCCAGACGGAGAGCGCTGCCCAGAGTGGGACGAGGATAGACGGTCAGGGGACAACGTCCACCATGTGGCCTGGGAGACCCCGAAGCGACCCCGGGGGTGGCACGCGCCGTGTGTGGGCCAGGGCTACCTCTCCTTGGTTTGGGGCGATGGGGACACGGGCCCGGCAGGGCCTCCTCCTCCTCCTCCTCCTCCTCCGCCCACTGCTGCCGCCACGCGGGACCTCCGCAGGGAGCCTGCATAGCCCAGGTGAGTCCCAGCCCGGCGACTGGGCCGTGGTCACCACTCCCTCCACCTCCTCTGCTCCTAGGACCTGGGTCCCGAGGCTGGGGAGGGGACAGAGCAGGTGGCGGGAGCAGCTGAGCAGCCCAAGCCCTGCGGGCGCCGGGGACACTGGCTGGGGAGCGAAGCGGGAGTTGGCGTCGGCGGATGAGGATGCCGGGCGAGGGTCCAGACCTCCCCAGACCCCGCCGTCGCCGTGCAGGCCTGTCCGAGTGCTTCCAGGTGAATGGCGCCGACTACCGCGGCCACCAGAACCGTACAGGCCCACGCGGGGCCGGCCGGCCCTGCCTCTTCTGGGACCAGACGCAGCAGCACAGCTACAGCAGCGCCAGCGACCCCCAGGGCCGCTGGGGGCTGGGCGCGCACAACTTCTGTCGGTGAGGGGCGGGGCAGGGGCGGGGCCTGTACTGGGGCGGGGCCTCCGTGTGGGCGGGGCTGAGGTCTCCACTGGGCGAGTAAGGGGTCCGCCAGGAGGGTCTGGAGGCGGAGCCTAAGCGAGGGGCGGGCCTAGCCTGCGCTGGGGGCGGGGTTGGGAGCTGGGATAGTCCTCGGCCGTGGGGTCTGGCCTTTCGTGCCCAACTTCTTGAGAGCCTGACGCAGGGCCAGGAGCCCAGGGCCAGTGCTGGGCGCCCAAGGGGCTTGTGCGGGCACGATCTAGTTAGAGGCGAGCCCTGGGGTGAGGGGCTGGGTGGGCTCTTGCTCTACCACTTCTTCGCGCGGCTTCTACTGGCTGTGACCGAGGGACTGGGGGCTTAGAGCCACGTCTGCTGTCTGGAGCGGCAGAGCCCCAGCGCAGCCGAAGGGCACTTCTCTGCTGAACCGCAAGGGACGTGGCCGAGGCCCATGGCTGGGTGGGGGGCGAACACTACAGATGGCCTCAAAGTCCTCATACACTACGTCTCGTCCTAGCAACAGCTGAAGCCCTAAAATCAGCCCTCAGGGCCCCTTTAATGGCTTCCCACGGCCTGCTCAGAAGTCGACATCCAGAAGCACGTGGAGCAAACCAGAATTCGTGCGAGGACGGAGAGGAGCGCTCAAATAACCTCCAACACACACGGGGCCAGTTTCCGAATAGGCCGTGGGGCGCGGCCCGGGATTCGTGGCTCTTGGGGCTGTGGGCTTCCGATCACTTCTCCCCCTCTCGCAGGAACCCAGATGGTGACGTGCAGCCATGGTGCTACGTGGCCGAGACGGAGGAGGGCATCTACTGGCGCTACTGCGACATCCCCACGTGCCACAGTGAGTGGGCCCGGCTGGACGAGGGTGGGACCGCGCGGCTGCCCGAGGGAGTTGGCTTTCGGAGGCGTGTGACAGAGCCCGACTCCGCTGCCCCCTCAGTGCCCGGGTACCTGGGCTGCTTCGTGGACTCGGGGGCACCCCCGGCCCTCAGCGGCCCCAGTGGCACCTCAACCAAGCTCACGGTCCAGGTGTGCCTTCGCTTCTGCCGCATGAAGGGCTACCAGGTATTGCCCGCCGGCCCCGACCAGTGACCCCCGACCTTGACCTCAGGACCCACATCAACTCCCGACTCTGACGCCAAACCTTGACACTGACTGCTGAACGTCCAGCCCGATTCCCATTTGCGACCCTTACCCCTGGCTTCCACCACCCCACCCCTATCTCGCTCCCTGCCTCTGGGGTCACCGGGTCTGTGCCCCCAGCTGGCGGGCGTGGAGGCTGGCTACGCCTGTTTCTGTGGCTCTGAAAGCGACCTGGCCCGGGGACGCCCGGCCCCGGCCACCGACTGTGACCAGATCTGCTTTGGCCACCCGGGCCAGCTGTGCGGCGGCGACGGGCGCCTGGGCATCTACGAAGGTGAGAAGTGGGCGGGGATGAGGGACCTGGGTGAGGGGAGGAGTCTGGGTGGGACCCTGAGCGCGGTGACCCGATAGGGAGCGGAATCTGGGACCCGGAGGCAGTAGGCTGGGGGCGGGGCCCGAAGAGGACCAGGCTGGGGGCCGAGGGCGGGGTCTGGGTGAGGGCGGGCCCCCAGGAGGGGATTAATAGCGTGGGGCGGGGCCTAAGGAAGCGGCTGGAGGGGGCCCGCCGAGGCAGTGGGGCCAGCCTGGGGGCGGGGCCTAGCCGCGGGGGGCGGGGCTCCAGCGTGAGGCCCCGCCCCGTGAGGGGAGAGCCCGGGGCCGGGTTCTGACCGCCGGCCCCGCCCACAGTGTCCGTGGGCTCCTGCCAGGGGAACTGGACCGCACCTCAGGGCGTCATCTACTCCCCGGACTTCCCGGATGAGTACGGGCCGGACCGGAACTGCAGCTGGGCGCTGGGCCCGCCGGGTGCCGCGCTGGAGCTCACCTTCCGCCTCTTCGAGCTGGCCGACCCGCGCGACCGGCTGGAGCTGCGCGACGCCGCCTCGGGCCGCCTGCTCCGCGCCTTCGACGGCGCCCGCCCGCCGCCGCCCGGGCCGCTGCGCCTGCGCGCTGCCTCGCTGCTGCTCACCTTCCGCAGCGACGCGCGCGGCCACGCGCAGGGCTTCGCGCTCACCTACCGCGGTGAGGCCCCGCCCGACCCCCCTCCGCCAGCTCCCCCGCCACCCTGCTTCACACCCCTCTCCGCAGGGCTGCAGGACGCTGCCGAGGACCGGGCGACCCCCAGGGGCTCTGCCCAGACCCCCGCAGCGCCCCTCGAAGGGGCCAACGTGAGCTGCAGCCCCCGGCCTGGGGCTCCGGAGGCTGCGATGGGGGGTGAGGCGAGCGGGCGTGCGAGGCGGGAGGGAGCTTGGGGAGCGGCCCCTCCGGACCCTTGTCCTCACTGGACCCGTGTGCCCGCAGCCCGGGTCTTCTCGACGGTGACGGCCGTCTCAGTGCTGCTGCTGCTGCTGCTGTCGCTCCTGCGCCTGCTGCGCCGACGGTGCGCGCGCTGGGGCAGGGCTCGAGGGCGGACCCAGCCCGGGACCTGACGCCTCGGTGCCCTGGGCGCGGGGTCCCTGGTGGGAAGCTAGGGCCACGAGGGGAACGGGGCTGGGAGGAACTCCTGGGTTCTTGAAGGATGAGGCCTTGGGGCCACACAGGGAATCTCGCGCAGGATCGCAGGCCAGTGCAGGATGCTGGAGGTGAGATTGGTCAGGGGTTGGGCTGACCTCTGCTGTCTCTCTAGGAACTGTCTGCTGACTCCGGGAAAAGGGCCCCCAGCATTGGGTCCTTCCCGAGGCCCTGGGAGAAGCTGGGCCGTGTGGTACCGTCGGCCTCGAGGAGTAGCCCTGCCCTGTCCCCCCGGAGACCCCCAGGCTGAGGGTCTAGCCACGACTTACCGGCCCCTTAGCGCCTCCAGCCAGAGTTCCCTGCGCTCACTCATCTCTGCTCTCTGACTCGGGACCCCCAGGGTCCACGGGACCCTCGGCCAGCGGAATGGACACCTGAGATGCTATGCCACACTCTACCTTGGTCCTCCGCCCCTTTAAGGGTAGCTCGGCCTCTGGTTACCTCGCGGAGGCCAGACGTCGGGCAGGAAGCATCTGGTGCTATTATTGGGAACTTGGCTTGATCCTCGGATTCCAGGTGGTCGAGGCCAAAGGGCAAAAGGAATCCGGCTCCCCTCCTCATAGACCTTGATACCGGGGTCTCTGATTTCAAGGGTCTTTGAGCCCCTCTTGGAGTGGTCCTGGACTGCTGCCCTAAGTGAAATGTGAGAGGTCAACAAAAGTGGTCAAAAGACCAGCCATAGACTTTGAATAAAGGACCTATTTTGGTACAGGACTCCACCAAGTTCTCACGTGGTGGGAAAGGCTGTGTTAATGAGGCTGCTGGAGCCAAGGGTTGGGTGTGTCCATGCAAATTAAGGGCATTCCAAGCAAAGACTTCTCGGACCCTCCTGGAATGCAAAGGACTGAAAAGCCCCGGAGACTGAAGGATGGGTGGGCGCGTCCTGGAGAAGGGAGGAGGAGGAGGCGGGTTGTGGGTGGGGTTACGCACAAAATGGGATGCCTTCCTGGGCCCTCTTTAGGATCAACCTGGGCGGGGACCCACTTTTCTCCCCTGGCCCTCTCTCTTCCCTTCCGTTTCCTGCCTGTCCTGGGTGGTGCGCCATGTGGGCGGTAACGGGGAGCGAGTTTGGCAGAGCCCAAGTTCGAAGAAGCCTGAGGCCCGGGCATCTCAGCGCGCCTTCCTGCGCTCCGGAGGAGTCGGGCTGTTGGAGAGATCAGCCCTGGAGTGGGGGCGCGCCGGCTCCAGACCTGACCGGTCCAAACGTCCGGGGCCGGCAGCACCTTGGACAGAGCCCGGGCAGCGGGGTGGGGCTGGGTGGTGGGGCTGTGCCCTGGACAGTGAGTGCCCAGGAGTGCGTCGACGTGTGGGTCGCGCGGAAAGCCCGGGCCCACACTGCGGGGGGACGCGAGGCGTCGGGGTCACTCTGGCAGAGCCACCGGGACTTAGAACGTCGGGTCCCAAGCCAACAGCCACCCCATGCAAATAAGTCTGGGCCGCATAGATTATGCTAAGAGGGTGAAGGCCTGGGCGTCCGCGGGGCGGGGCCTCGCCGCCAGCATCGCCCATTGGTCCTCGCAGTGTCGACATCAGGAGCCCAGCGCACGAAAGGTTGGCGGGATGGCGGGGGCGAGCAGCTGGGGCGGAGCCTGGCGTCCCCACCCGCGTCCGGCCGCGCCCGTCCTCCGGGCTGCGGAGGGACTACTGGCGGCTGCCGCGGCCAACATAAGACTTCCTTGTGTCGCGCCTGCCCCGGCGGAGCCAGCCGCACTGCGCTCAGGCGCCAGGCTTGTTCCCAGCCTCCGGTGCCGGGGCGCGGGACCCGCGCGTGCGCAGCGCAGGAGGGGCGCAGGCCGGGACCCCCAGGCCGGCGCGTGCGCGGACCGAGCGCTGGGCGGCGGCGGGCGCCGAGATGAGCCTCCGGGTGCTACGGCCCCACTGAGGAGGCGGCTCCGGGGCAAGAGGAGCTCAGGCCGCCCGCACGGCGCCGGGCCATGGCGTTCCTGGGGGGACCGCGCCTGCTGGACTGGGCCAGCTCGCCACCCCACCTGCAATTCAACAAGTTCGTGCTGACAGGCTACCGGCCAGCCAGCAGCGGCTCGGGCTGCCTGCGCAGCCTCTTCTACCTGCACAACGAGCTGGGCAACATCTACACGCACGGTGAGCCGCGCCCCGCATCGCCCTCCCGCGGCAGCCGTGCCCGCGCCGGGCTGGGGGCCCGAAGGCCGAAGAGCGCCCCAGCGCCCAGGTCCTGGGCTGCCCCGGCCCTGGCACGGCCAGGAACCGCGGTGACAAAGCTGCCATTGTCCCGGATGGCGCTGCCAGCTTCCGCTACCCCTGAGGGGCCCCCGGGGCAGGCAAGGGAAGCAGAGTGGGGGACCAAGTCCGCTTAATCCCTCTGAGCCCTGGGGAGAAGAGCCTGGTGTCCAGCCCCTTCGTAATCCCGGCGCCCTGGGCACCCTTCCCCGCCAGCGCCCTTCCCGGAGATGGGTGTTGATACCGGCGAGTAGGAGCCCAGGAGAAGCCAGGCTCCGGCCCCTCCTCGCGCGGCCACCCTGCCGCCCCCGCCCGGAGCAACCCATGCACCAGGCTACGCCTGGTGGCGGCTCCTTCCCCCCGCCCCCCGCAGGCGCCGGGCCCCTCCTCGCGTCCCGCCGGGCTCTGCTGACACAGCCCTGACTGTCCTTGGCCTGCCCCAGCCAGAGAGGGGCCCTGAGCGAGCTGGGCCCAGCCTTGGTACCTGCCCCACTGGGGGACGGTGGTCTGGCCAGACCCTTCGAAGAGGGCAGCCGGGGGCCCCAGCCTGCTGTGTCTGCCTTTTGACCCCTGTGAGGGCAGTGCCAGAGGGCCGGCACCAGCGGGTAGGCATGACCCTGGAGGGCTGGGCTGGGAGGAACAGAGCTCCCAGAGGAGGTGCCTGGCGAGACAGAACAAGTTCCTTTCAGCCCCCTTCCCCTGCCTGGCCTCACCTTTCTGGAACAGAAAAAGGCCTGAAACCTCCGTCTCTCTGGTCACTTGTGGAGCGGAGAGGACATAGGGGTTGGGCACAGCACGCTAAGCAGCTCTGGAATCTGGCATTATTGCCACATGTCCTGTTGAGAATTCAGCTTTGGGTGACGCCTCCTTCTGGCTTCTGCTGACACACAGAGGCCAGGTTTGGGGGTTGGGGACCCCTGCTTTCAGGAGAGGTGATGTGGCTGCAGGGCTGAGAGCAGCTGGGAGTCAGACTGTCCAGGCTCCATCCTGCTTTCATCGCTTACTTGCTGGGGTCACCTGGGGCAGGCTACTCAGTGTCCTCGCCTGCAAAGTGGGGACAATGGTCTCTACTTCCCAGAACATCGTGAGCTCTGCCAAGTAAGTTACAGAGAGCCCACGGCCGGCCTCTATCCAAGGCCCAGTGGAGAGTCGGCTAACGGCGTTGTCAAGACCTGCCTTGCTCTCAGCCCTGGTGTTGTCTCCAGACTGGACTCTGAGAACGTGATCTGCCCCCAGTGCTGAAGTGCTCTCACCGGTGACTGTCTCCCTCCCCCAGGGCTGGCCCTGCTGGGCTTCCTTGTGCTACTGCCGATGACCATGCCCTGGGGTCAGCTGGGCAAGGACGGCTGGCTGTGGGGCACACACTGTGTGGCCTGCCTGGCACCCCCAGCAGGCTCTGTGCTCTATCACCTCTTCATGTGCCACCAAGGGGGCAGCCCTGTGTACACCCGGCTCCTTGCCCTAGATATGTGTGGAGTCTGCCTCGTCAACACCCTTGGTGAGCCAAGGGATGGGGGAGGGGGCTCGAAGGATGGGAACTGGGGGGCAACTGGGGAGGGGAGGCAGGGGATGCTCATGTGAGCCCTGGGTGAAAGGGTAGGCTGACCCCCACACTGATGCGCCCTCTCCTGCCTCTCTCCTCTGTGCAGGGGCCCTGCCCATCATCCACTGCACCCTGGCCTGCAGGCCCTGGCTCCGCCCTGCTGCCCTGGTGGGCTACACCGTGCTGTCAGGTGTGGCTGGCTGGCGGGCCCTCACCGCCCCCTCCACCAGTGCCCGGCTCCGTGCCTTTGGTTGGCAGGCCAGTGCCCGCCTCCTGGTGTTTGGGGCCCGGGGAGTGGGGCTGGGCTCTGGAGCTCCTGGCTCCCTGCCCTGCTACCTGCGCATGGATGCACTGGCACTGCTTGGGGGGCTGGTGAACGTGGCCCGCCTGCCAGAGCGCTGGGGGCCTGGCCGCTTCGACTACTGGGGCAACTCGCACCAGATCATGCATCTGCTCAGCGTGGGCTCCATCCTCCAGCTGCACGCCGGCGTTGTGCCCGACCTGCTCTGGGCTGCCCGCCACGCCTGCCCACCGGACTGAGCCACCCCCTACCCGCCAGGCCAGCCTGCCCAGTCTTCTAGGGCCAACACCACTGTGCTTCCTTCCTACTGGTCCACAATGAGCTGGCTCCCTGAATGTTTCCAGCAAACAGGACTTCCTACCTGGGAGCCTGTTGATCCCTTTTTTCCTGTGGATTAGCCTTTCCTGCCTGGCCTTGGAACTCCAGCTTCCCCTCCCCGCCTTCCTCCAGGGTTCTGTCTTCCTGTGGAGGCTGGAAGGAAACCTTTCCTTCTCTAAGCCTCAGTTTACCCTCTGTGACCTGTGAGGGTTGAGCCAGAGGGACTCTGGGCTCATGTCTCTCTAACAGTGGGTATCCTGCCAGCCCAGAACCATCACCCCACCCTGCCCCTTCTCAGACCCTCCCATGAGACACCTCGAAAGGTGCTGGGCCCAGCCTCCAGCCCATGCTTCCTGACCTCCACTTTCTGCCCTGAAGGCCCACCCTCCCAGTAGGCTGAGGCTCCCCCAACCCTTCTGCCTTCTGTCCAGAGACTATGGAGGGAGGAATTTGGGCAGCAAGACTAACCATTATCCCAGGACCAGTTTTTTCCTAGGCAACTGGCATAGACGTAGAGCTGAGTGGCCCTGAACTCAGCCCTACTGGGCTGAGGGCCCACCCTCCACCTTGACTGCCATGCTCTGAAGGCTCCACCCACCCCCTGGGGACGCCCTGCTCAGGAAGTGGCTCCCAGCTGCAGTCTGCCAGCCTGGGGCCCCAGGGCCCTGCAGCAGGGCTCAGCTTCGGCCCATCCTGGGGGTCTCAGACTCCAGGTGATGACAATAAAAGGGGCAGGAAATGCTGTATTGCCACGCAAGCAAGCTTGGGTGCTCCCAAGATTCAAATACCTTTTATTAGATGTGGCCAGGAAGAAGGGACCACTCGAGTTCCCAGAGGGACCTCAGCCTCTGGGAAGAAGGGAGGAGGAGCTAAAAGGTTAAAAGCGCCAAGCCTGGGCCCCGGGACTCAGGTTGGGCCCAGTGAGTCCTCAAAGAGGCTGAGGAGGTTCCGAGGCTCAAAGGAGGGGAAGGAGCCCCGAGGGGGCTCTGAGTCAGTGTCACTTAGGTCCAGGCCATCCCTGGGGGGAAGGGAAGAGAGAGAGAAATGACATTCAGGATCCAAAAGCCACTCCTTCGCAGCCCCTGGACCCTGGTCCTGCTCACCTCAGTGTGTACCTGCTTCGGGGGGCAGGGGAGCTGCTGCAGGGGGTAGAGGTGGTCCCGGCAGCCCTGGCTAGGACAGCCTCTGGAAAGAGTGAGGGCCTGCACACAGGGTTGGCAAGAGAAGTGGGGTGTCAAGCAGTGAGGAGCGCACAGGGAGGCCACAGCTGGGTGAGAGCAGCAAGGCCAACCTGGTCCCCGTGCAGGCTCCAGGCTCCCTCCTGCCAAGGGCAAGGGGCCACAGTTGGGGACAACAGAAGCGTGGTGCACTTTCACAACTTTTAAAGGCCACCTGACTAAGCTCAAAGGCTACCTCTGTTCTCAGAACACATGGGCTTCAACAGAGCTGGCTTTGATGTGAACTTGTGGTAAATGAAGCTTGTTTGGCACTTCGTGCCTGCTATAAAGTGCCCCCATGGTGACGGGGTGACATTTCGTAAGGCCTGGGTTAATGGTGTGATTCCTCTGAGAGCCGTCCGCCCTGAGCATGTGGTTTTCCTTTGCAGCAGTTTCTTAATTATAGCCTCTCACTTGGCCACCAGGCACCTGGGACTAAGGAATTCCTTCTGGGGCACGGGGGTGGCTTGCCAGGCTCTGAGGGCTTTGTCCCCTGAGAGGAAGAACAAGGCCTTGTCCTTGGGCACTGGCAGCCTCTATTGGGGTACTGGGGTGGGAGCCAGGACCCTTGCACTGCTCCCTGTGTGGCAGTGCCTAAGTGTGAAGTTGCCAACTCTGCTGGGCTCTGCACAGCGGCCGTCCCACGTGCTGAGCTTAGAAGAAACAGCTGCATTCAAACTAGGCCAGGCCGCACCAGCCTTGGGTCCCTTCCCGGGGTGTGATGGGGGCCAGGTCTGTGGGAGGAGTCTCGGTTCACCACTAATCTCTATGGGTCCTGGGTCTCGGGTGTGGAGTTTGGCCACGATGACAGCCCATCTCCTCTGATCCCCGTCCATGTTCGTCCACATCTCACCCACCCTATGCTCTCGTCATCCCAGTTGCTGGAAAGGCTGCTGTCCAGGAGGAGGCTGCAGGGCGGCGAGCCAGGTGGGGTGGCCGGCGGGCCCGGAGGCTGCAGCCAGCTGGCAGGGTGAGCCAGCCCGTGCCAGAGCCAGCACAGCAGGGCCAGCAGGGTCTGTGGGGACAGGGGGCCGAAGGAAGCTGGGTAGACCCTGGGGCCGGGAGCAGGGCGGGGCAGCCTGTCACCTTCGCCCAGCTTACCTGCCACAGGGCCCACCCTCGACTCAGGGCTTCGGCAGCCATGTACCACAGGACGCTCCAGGGCCGTGGCTGCCGGAGCATAGGCAGGGCCAGCAGGGCCTCCGCTGTGGCTCGCAGCTTGGGGTCAGGCTCCAGCATCATGACAAGGACAGAACGCAGCTCAGAAGACAGGCCTGTCCGTGGGGCAGGGCCACATCAGGGGTGACTGGGCCCTGAGCCCAGCAGTCCACCACTGCCAGCCATTCCCTCCCACAGGAGCCTGTCCTCCCAGTGGCAGCATGTCCCGCCCATCTTTGCCCCCCACTCACTGGCAGTGAACTCAGGGGGCAGGTAGCCCTGGCGCAGCTGCTGCCAGCCCTTTCCACCATGCGGCAGCTCCATGTTGCATGCCACTTCCAGGATGGTGAGACCCAGACTGGGAGGGACGGAGACAGGGACAGAAGAAGAGCAGGTTCGGCCTCGGGACACAGACCCCAGAGCCCCAGGCTGCCCCCAAGAAGAGGGTAGGAAAGGATTGCTGTCTTCTACCATGAGCTGGGAAAGTGGGGGAGGGGCTCAGGGCCCTGAAAAGGCCCCTGCAGGGCCAATGATGGGGACCACATCATGGTGCATGGATACTATGCTTAGCACAGCCCACATGCCCCAGTGGTGAGTCCTCCCACCACCCCCCACTGGACAGTCACTGTGGTTCCTGTGGCTATTAGCATTCTGGTTGATATGGCTGGATTCCAACCGCTGTTAGAGGCAGAGCAGTGGTTACCAGCATGACTCATGGAAGCCAGCTCACCAGCTGCTAACTGTGGACCTCGGGCAGGCGAGTCCTGTAACCCCCCTGTGCCTGGTCACCTGTAAATGGAGCGATAATAGTCCCTCCTATGGAGGCATGGTGAGATGGGTGAATCTACATTAAGTGGCTCCAGAGGGTTTGCTGCTTAGACAGCCAGACTCTGCAGAGCCCCCTCAACTAGAGGGTGGGGCCGCCACCGCGCAGTGCAATGTCTCCCAGCCTGGAGCCAAGTCTTCCTGACTTTGGCCTAGGATAGTCTTCCCTCTCTCTGCTGACCCTCCCTCCTCCCCACCCCACCAAAGGCTTCCCACGTCCCAGCCCTCACCTGAACACGTCCGCCGCCGTCCCGTAGGAGCCCTGCAGCAGCTCAGGTGCCATGTAGCGGGGGTCTCCCTCCTGGGCCTCACCAGCTCCAGACGCACCCAGCTCCACCAGCAACCCAAAGTCACCCAGTTTGCAGCGGCCCCGGGGCCCCAGGAAGATATTGGCAGGCTTGACGTCAAGGTGGACCAGGCCTTGGCCGTGCAGGTGAGCGAGGGCAAGCAGGGTGTCCCGCAGGTAGCCCCAGACCTGGGCCTCAGGCAGGCTGGCGCCCCAGGCCTCACAGTGCTGCTGCAGGCTGGGCCCGCACAGCTCCGTCTGCAGGTACAGGATGCCGCCCTCCTCCCAGGCTTGCTCTAGCCGCACGCAGCGCGGGTGCTGCCCCACCTTCTCATGGCCACCGACCTCGGCCAGCTTGCGGGCCCGGTCCTTGGGGCCCCGGAATGGTGACATGGAGCGCTTTACTGCATAAAGACGACCGTCTTCCTTGGAGCGCACCTGGAAGGGAAGTGGAGCCCACAGATAGGGTGGGAGGTGGCACAACCATGTAGGAGGATGATCCAGCAGATTCTATTAAGATTTCCCATGTGCAGGAGGCGCAGCATGGTATCTGCCTTAGAGAGACCCTGCACGTGTAACAGCAAAACTGGACACACCTCCCCCTGGGGCTGGTTCGCCAGAGACCGACCGCGGGAAGAAGTGGGGTGGACCTCTGAGCACTGATCCAGGACGGCCTCTAGGACGCAATAAGTGAGAAATGCTGGGTACAGAACAACACAGGCAGTGTGATCTGCTGTGTAGAAAAGAGAATGGGTTTGTCTCTATATCGTCCATTCTAGAGATGTATAGAGAAAGGTCTGGAAGGAAGGATGGTCACCTGAGAAGCACAGTGGTTTCCACCGAGAAGGAGAGCTGATTGAGGGGTCTATGTTGTTTGTATTTTTTAATAACAAAATTGTCTTTATGTAGTACTTGTGTAAGGAAAACTACCATTTAAAGGAAATATAAATGATTGGAAAATATACTTTAAGTAAAATAAAGGTGGCATGGAGGGTGTAGCCTAAGTGCCTGCTGGCCTGGGGGCTGGCGGGACAGGGGTTATACTGCCCTCGGGGGGCTGGCTACAGCGGCTGGGCAGGGTTTGCCAAGACCCCAGCGCAGCTGGCTCCAGGGTGGGAGGAGAGATGGCAGCCAGGAGCTCCAGCATGGTGTGCCAGGCCCTGGACCGAGGGAGAGTGTGCACTGAGGGGGCCCTCGGACAGGCCTGGGGGGGATGAGAAAGCAGCCGAATCAAGCACCAGGGAGGGGAGCCTGTCCACCCGTGAGAGGCAGGTTGTCAGGGCAGAGAAAGGGAACAGGCTGCCCAAGATGCTGTGCCATCCAGGTTGGGGGAATGCAGGGGGCCCCAGACAGGCACAGGAGCTATCCCCCCACTCACCTTGAAGACTTCTCCGTAAGAGCCGCGGCCCAGGCGGCCAAGCCTCTGGAAACTCTGCTGGAAGAAGGACTCTGGCCGCCTCGGGTCATAGCCGGGGCTCTGCAGGGTCTCGGAGGCCTCGCCTCGGAACGACACTCTCCGGGGCTCGAGCCGCTGCCAGCCCGGGAGCCGAGGGGGGAAGAGGCGGCTGAGAGGGATGCTGCCCTTGGCAGGAGGCCGGGGTGGGAGGCTCCGACTGAGCCCCCGGGGCCTCTTGAGGGAGAAGCCGGGTTCTGCGTGGCGGAAGTAGGCTGGGACTGGGACCGGGGTGCCACTCAAGGGTGGCGGGGTGCCCTCTGTGGGCACAGGCATGGCCGGCACAGGACGCCCCAGGGGGCAGAGGACAGAACAGTGTGTCCACTCAAACAGCGCCTGGGCCTGTGGCCCCCAAGGGGCTGTGGAAGGGAGCCGCGTCTACTCTGCACGCACGTCCTGCTTTAAACATGGAGGCCGTTGGGGACACGAGCACCTGCCGGGAAAAGGCAGAGGAAAAATACATACACATCTGCACACAGCAGTTCTGTGCCTGGAGGTCACAGACACATTGGCTGAGACCACGGGGCTGGGCTGGAGGCTCCTGCAGTCCAGCCCAGGTTCCACCGAGGCAGGGTCTGCCGGCATACAGCCCTGCCTCCTCACAGCCAGCTGCTGGGCCTTCAAATATGTAACCTCTTCCCAGACTGCACCAGGGAGACAGTAACACAGGCCCACCATCCCTTATCTCCAATTCCAAAGGAAAAAAGAAGGTCTGAATTCTAAAAGTTTCTTTCTCACTTTCTCTTTCATGGTTGTGGTGCTACAACTCATTTCGTGGAGCTCCACTTCCAGCTGAGTGGCAGAGGCTAAATCCCAGCCGAGCGCAGCAACAGACAGCGGGCCCCTCCTCCACCAACCCCCTCGCAGGGCGGAGGCTCGACCTCAGGTCTAGCAGGCTGGGAATACTGGAGCCCACTGGCTCCAGCCCCAGCTCCTGCCTCGGAAGGAGGTTTCACACTGGGAGAGGCAGGCTGAGAAGGCCAGAGGCTACACCCACATGCTAAGGCAGTGATGCCACTCAGCTGGGCACCACGGTCCCTGGCCCAGCTCCCAGGCTGCAGCTCAGAGATTCTGCCCAGGGGAGAGGCAGTTCATAAAATAGAGAGCTCCGAAGCTCTCCCTTTAAAAAACTGACTTCATTTGAAACAGAGTGTGTGAAGTTGAAGTCTAAAGTTGTTCTCAATTCAGTGGAGATCTTGGTGGTAGGCAAATAGGGGGATGCTGGTACCTCCATCAGCAACAAGCTAAACCAGAGGCCAGCTGGTTTGCCAGAGAGAACCAGGGAAAGAATAGCTAAGAGCTTCCTGGGGTCAGAACAAACCTCAAACACTGAACTCAAAAGCTACCCTGTTAAAGGAGACTGAATTCAATTGGATCAGTCTATGGAGTAATTGATGCCCCAGGGCATTGTCAAAAAAGACGACAGAGCAACCAGCCAGCAAGTGGTGGGGCCTAACAGCTGGGTATGATCAGGGAAAGGACAAAGAAAGCCCCCCCTAAAACCATTGGCATCCCAGGGTAACCGTGCACACGCCAAGGCTGGGCCCTCTGAGAAGCAATGTCAGAGGCTCCACACTGCAGTGAAGAGAGACGTCACTACAATGGTCCAGCCAGTCACTAAACAAATAACAAGCAAACAACAGTCACAAGCCCCAGAGTGGGGTGAGGAACCAGTATCCACAGTTGCTACAAGATATTATCTAAAATGTCCAGTTTTCAACAAACAAATTATAAGATATGCAAAGACACAGGAAAGTGTGACCCACACACAGGAAAAAAACAGACAGCAGAAACTTCCTGTAAGAGGGAGCAGGTGTCAGATTTGACAGAAAAAGCCTTCAAAGTAGGCACTGTAAACATGATCAAAGAAGTAAAGGAAACCACGCTTAAACAAGTCAAGGCAGGCACAACAGCATCTCACCAAAGAGACAATATCAATAATGGGACAAACTATGACAAGAACCAAATGGAAACTGTGGAGTCTGGAAAGTGCAGTAACTGAAATGAAAAAAATCCACTGCAGGCATTCGACAGTAGATTTGAACTGGCAGGAGAAATAATTAGTGAACTTGAAGATAGATCAATAGAGATTATGCAATCTGAAGAACAGAGAAAAAAGAATGAAGAAAAAGGAGCAGAGCCTCAGAGGAATGTAGGATGCCATTAAGTATGCCAACACATGCATAACGGGTGCACCAGAAGGAGAGAAGAGAAGGAGCAGGCAAAATATGCTAAGGGATAATGGGTGAAAACTCCCAAATGTGATTTTAAAAAAACCTATTGACATAGCCAAGAAGGTCAATGACCTTTGAGAAGGATAAATGCAGAGATGCACACATAGACACATCATATTTAAGTACTGAAAGCCAAAAACGAGGAGAAAATGTTGAGAGCAACAAGAGAAAAATGTCTCATCATTTACAAGCACCCCCCCCCCCCCATAAGGTTAACTGCTGACTTCTCATCAGAAACAATGGAGGCCAGAAGGAAGTGGGATGTCATATTCAAAGTGCTGGGGAGAAAATCTGTCAACCAAGAATCCAAACCCAACAAAAGTATCTTTCAAAAACAAAGGCAAAATAAAGATATTCCCAGATAAACAAAAGCAGAGAGAATTCATTGCTAACAAACCTGGCTTACAAGAAAAACTAAAGGAAGTTCTTTAGGCTGAAAGCACATAATCCCAAACAGTAATTCAAATCTACGCGAAAAAATAAAGAGCATCAGTAAAGGTGATTCTATAACACAAAAGACAATATAAATGCATATTTCTCCTCTTAGTTGATTTAAAAAGCAACTGTATAAAACAATATGTATATAATTGTACTGTTAAGCATATAACACAGAGCAATGTAATTGACTTGCAAATAACAGCACAAAGGAGGCGGATAAGAGCAGAGCTATAATGGACTAGAAAACGGCACTAGATGGAAACTCGAACCCACAGGAACAAATGAAGAGAACCAGAGGCGCAAAGAAGAAGGTCAATACAACACACATTATACACACATACTTGCTTCCCTCTCTTCCCTCAGCTTCTGTAAGAAATTAAAGATGATCTAAATAAATGGTAAGACATTACATCTTCATAGATCCAAAGACTTAATATAGATAAAATGGCAATACTTTCCAAACTGATCTACAGATTCAGCACAATCCCTACCAGAATCCCAGCTGGCTTCTTTGCAGAAACTGACAAGCTGATCCTAAAATTCATATGGAAATTCACTCCATCCAGAATAGTCAAAAGAAAGTTGGAGGACTCGCACTTCCTGATTTCAAAACACTACAAAGCTAGAGTAATCAAAACAGTGTGGTACTCACATAAAGACAGACATATAGATCAATGGAATAGAACAGAGTTCAGAAATAAACTTTCACATTTATTGTCAATTGATTTTGACGAGGGTACCCAAACAATGCAGTGGGGAAGAATAGTCTTCTCAGCAAAGGGTGCCGGGACACCTGGATATCTACACACAAAACTCATTTGGCAGAAAAAGCTGACCCGACCTAGTTTTCCCTCTAAGTGTGAATATTCATATATTTTTTGACAGAAACATTAATGTGTTTGATAACGGGATGATGTCCCAGACGCATGTTATATGCACCCTACTGGCTTTCTAAAATTGAAGACATTTTGAATTCTGATACACACCTGGCCTCAGGGGTTTGTGGACCTGTACGACTGACCTCAGGGAAGGCTTAGCCCAGCGTCTGGCATGCAGATCCCTCAATAAATGCTACCTGTTATATAATAAATAACGCTCTGAGTAGTTGTTGAAAAAACACACAAAGTACACTGGTTCTGCAGGTATAAGTGATTTTGTGTGTTGGAATAGAAAGGATGTTGAGTTGCTATAATGTTATAATTGAAACGAAAGGGAGAGAGGAGTCCAATTTGAGAGGAAGCTACAGTGTATCAACAGATGCCATACCCAGCACAAGGGGCGGCAGGAACTGGAACAAGAGGGAGCAGTCCTCTGAAGAGAGCCCTGCAGGCCCTGGGAGAGTGAGGGGGGAGGGGGGGACCCCCGACGGGGGACCTGCCTGGAAGACTCGCCCTACATGGGGGGAGCGGGCAGGGCTTCCTCTGCCTCTATTCACCTCAGGAATCTCATCCAAGGGGTTTCTGGAAGTGAAGAACCAGGCTGTCAGGTTCCCCGGAGGCCCTGGTTATAAGTACAGCCTCCAGGCCCAGTCCTGGCACATTCGGGGACACCAGGTACCTGCACCTTAAACCAGTTCTCAGACCATCCCAGTGTCACTTACGTTCGAGCACCAGTGCCCTGGCCAGACAGCTTTGGGAGTGGGAGGGGGGAGGTGGAAGAAGGGGCTCCCGGGTGAATCCGGGGTGGCCCTGAGCAGAGGCCAGGCCGGGATGACCTCCGCAGCTTTCAGGGGCCTCACCCTCTCACTAGGCCGGACACGCCTGCTGACCACGGTCTACCGCGCTAGACTGTGAGTTCCTCCGGGGCAGGGCCGCCGCCGATTCGCCTCCGCGGGCGTGGGGAAACCCTGGCCAACAGAGCGGAGGAGACGGGCTGTCACGGGGGAGGGGCTGTAGATGGAAGGCGGGCGGGCTTTTCCCGCGGAGGGACGAGTAAAGCGGAGGCAGAGGGGTTCCCCGGTGAAAGGGGACGGGGACTGGGGGCCGGAAAGGACAGGAGGGCAGGGCAGTGGCCGGGCGGCCGGAGGGCAGGTGGGCGGGGCTGGCGCGGGGAGGGGTTAGCGGGGGGCAGGCGGGACCCCGACCGACAGGGGGTGGGGCTGTCGGAGCGGGTTGAGGGAGGGGGCTGGGGGCTGCGGATCATCCGGGAGGGGCTGTCAGGGGGCAAGGGGCTGCCGGGAGTGAGGAGGGGTGGGCGGTCCCGCCCGAGAGCCCTCAGCGCTGGGTCTGGCTCACCTGGGGCGGGCGGACGGGGCGCAGCTCAGCGAATTCCCAGATTCTGGGTCGGCGGAGGCCGCGGGAGCCCTTGGGGCGGTCAGACGAGCTGGGCTCTGCGGCCGACGGCTCCTCACACCAGGGCGGGACGACTCTCCGGAGGAGGAACGGCCCATGAACGCGCGCGGAGGTGGCTCGCGCCAAAAATTCCAAACCGGCCTCGAGGCCCCGCCCAGGAACGCCCCTTTCCCCGCCCCCTCCCCGGCGGCTGGCGGAGGCGCCGACCTGCGTGGCCCCGCCCCTCACGTCCTGCGTGCGCGTCGCCGACCCCGCCCAGCCGGCGTCCCCGGCCTGCGCTCTCATTGCGCAGGCGCAAGGCCTGGTAGCGCTGGCCCGGGGCGGGGGCTGCTAGGCGGAGCGTCCTTGAGGCTGCGGGGCCGCGCCCTGTTGGGGCCGCTGATGGGGGACCACCGCCTGGCTGCCGGAACCCTTGCCGACGTCCAGACCCCGGTCCCGGCACTCATGGCCCTTGCTGGGCTGGCTTAGATTTCGCGTCTATAAAAGGGGCCAGCGCCGCGTTTCGCCTCGGAGGTGCCTCGAGAGGCAGTCACTCGGGGCTGGACAGGAAGTCCCTGTGGACTCCGAGGCCCCGGCTGGGTGGAGGGCCCTGGGGTCCCGGCGTGCATCGCACCGGCCCCAGGGACATCCCCCCACCCGCGGAACATGCGGCTCAGGGAACTCGGAAACGCCGTCTCTTCCAGGAAGCCCTCCAGACAGCCAGGCCTCACCCACCTCCGAGGCAGCCCTTCCCATTCTTTGAATTCGACACTTGAGCTCAGCCCAAACCCCCTTTAGCCCCTTCCTGGCTGAACGACCTTGGGAAGCACTGGGCCTTTCTGAGCTCCGGATTAGCCTCCCGTCTTCATCCTGAGCGGATGAAGCTTCCCTCTTGGAGCAGGAGGTTCAAATGGGATGATCCCCTTAAATTCTTAGCAGGGGGCTGGCGCAGAGCGAGGCTGATTCCTAACAGGAGCCCTGGGGGTTGCTCCTTTCAAGGAGGGGACCTTTGATCTGCTTAACAGGGTGGAGGAGAGTCACGCCTCCAGGTCACTCTCCCTAGAACGCTCCGTGTCTCTCATATCTCTTTTCCCACCTTATTTACCCTTTGCACTTACTCTATCTGAAATTCTAGCCTCTATCTGTTGGTGCACTTGTCGACTGCCAGGTCTCTGAAGGGCCGAAGACTGCAGGGCTCCCAGCGCCGCCCAGGGATGAGGCCCCTTGGCGAACACTCACCAGTGGGTAGACGGGCGTCTCCCATTAGGCTCGAAACTCAGAGCTTTTCTGGGGGCTGCCCCCTCCATGCGCCATCCTCTGCATTAGCATCTCTGGCAGCCACAGCTCCTGTGACTCAGGCTGGATCCTTGTTAGACACCCCGGGCTTGTCCCCAGGAGGCCTGGGGAACAGGCAGGACTCTCTCCAACCGCCAGCCGGCCTGCCAGCTCCATCTCCAGGAGTCCTGGACTCAGGCCCCCTTCCAACTGCCCATTCTTGAAAGTTTCATTTACAGTGACTAAAAAAATTTTTTTTTTAATTCAAAATGGACATTTCGCTGTGTGAAAGAGCTATAATATAAAGTTAAGTACAGATAGCAAGTAAGAGCGTGGGCCGTGGAGTCAGGGAAATTAGGACTCAAACCCTGCTCTGCCCACGGAAGCTGTGCAATTGTGGACAAGTTGCTTTATGTCTCTAGGCCCATTTCCACATTTGTAAAATGAGAATAGTAATAATAGTTCCGACCTCCTTGGGGGTTATGAGCACTAAATGAGAACATGGAATGTGAAGTGCTTAGCAGGGGCTGAACACACAGTAGATTTCTCATTGTTTAATAATTACAGTAACGCGCCCTCATTTGTATAGTGCTTTGCAGTTTTCAAAGCAGCCTCCTGGGCCGAAAGGAGGCCCCTGGAGAAGAGGGACCGGGACCCCCGCACACACCCCGGGGTCACAGGGCCGGAGGCACCGGCCCACAGGCTTCCAGAGCAAAGCTTGGCCCGGGCTGCGTGCAGAAGGAAGCCCGGCAACCCCCGCCCTGCGCCCAATTCCGGGACGGCCCGCGCTTCCAGGTGACAGCCGGCTGGAGCCGCTCGCGCCCCCTTGTGTCTCGTCGCCGCAGCAGCACCGCGGCCCGACCCATGAGCCCCGGGAAGCGTCCCTCCAGGAATGGGGTTAGGAAACAGGAATAATGTGACTTAAAGGCAAGGAAATGACAGCCACAAGTGCAAACATGGCTACTCCAGCAGGAGAGAGGAGACTGTGATGGGCGCCTCTGGGGAGCTGGCTGTGTTCTGTGTCTTGACCTGGGTGTGGGCTGCATAGGGGTTTGCCTTATAGGAATTTGTTCTATTGTGCATGTCTGTCCTAGGCATGCATCTGTAAGCAAGCCATATTTCACCCTGGCATAAGGTTTTAATACACTGACAGGTGGGGGGCAGGGAGTCCGTGGAAGTCAGCACGGTGCAGGTGCCTGGGAAGGTGTCCCAGAGGCACCCATGCAGGGATCTGGGCTGAAAAACTGCCAGATCCAGGGCCCAGGGCTGACCGTTAGCACAGCTGCGGGTTCAGAAGGTGTGGGCCCTGCAGGCACCTGGCCGCTCCCCCCCCCCCCC
>NC_060273.1:2745073-2762750 GCF_021613505.1 Equus quagga
CACTTCCTGGGCCTCGGTCTTGCACTTGCAACACCCCAACTGTCACCTTGCCCTGGGCTCCCAGCTGTGGCCCCTCAAAGTTGCTCCTCTATTGACAGCCTGGGAGCAGAAGTAGCCCAGGCCTGGGCTCCATCAGGCGCTCCCTCAGCCCCCAGGTGGTCCATGTGCTCTCAGGCTGGCCCTGCCTAGGTGGAGTTGAGGGTGAGCTGAGGGGATGGCTGTGCTGGGGGTGGGAGATGGGGGCATTGCAGGGGCTGGGGGTGCTCAGTTGCACCCAGTGCTGGTCCTGAGTGGCGTCAAACTGGCCTGAGGTCCCAGGCTGGCTGCCATTCTCCACAGGCCCATGCCAGCACTCAGGCAGCCTGGCAGTGGTGGCGGGCACCGGCATTTCATCTGCCAGTGGCCAAGCAGGCACCCAGCCCATACCTCCTGCATGGCCCCTCCTGGTCTCCCCGCCTGCCTCCTCCTGGGCCAAGCTTCCCTGGCGCCCTGTGAGGTGAGCCGTGTGTCTGGGTCTTTGTAGGGGGCCCTCAGCTATCCAGGTCTCAAGCAGACACCTTGGGCCCAGACTGGCATGGGGTAGAGAGAGAGCGACACCATGTCTGGGGTAACTGGGCCTGCTGCCCGCCCAGGAGTTTGTGGACTAGCAGAGAGTGGAGGACTGTGGACTCGGGGGTCTGCGTGGACTGCCTGGCTTCAAATGCCAGCCCCATGCTCAGGAATCAATCTGGACCAAGTCCCTTCTGTCTGCCTGTTTCCCCATCTGTAAAATGGGATAAGAAATAGCTCCCCCAATAGCCCTGACACAGTGATACTCTTAGTGTCATCATTTTAGAGGACAGTGGGCAGACTCAGGAAGGTCAGATTCCTGCTCGAGCTCCCCAGCCAGAGAGAGCAGGTGTGTGTCCGATCTGCATCTGAATCCAGCACCCAGTCTGCAACCACGAGGCTACCCAGCTGCCCTCCATGAGGAGAACGACCAGGGAGCTGGTGCCTGTTGTGCTGGGCTGGAGCAGGTGGCCTGGCAGGAAAGCCCTCCCTGGGGAGCCTAAATGGATGGTCCCAGCTGTCTCAGGCTCTCCTGGGCCACCCCTGAGCCCCTCCCAGCAGTCAGTGGAAGGTCCAGCCTCCAGGACTCTGGGTTATGGCTGTCTGCAGGGCAGCACAGGAGGTGGGCATGTGGGGTGCTGCGCCGGGGCACTGGGCTGAGGGGGCCCGGTGGGAGCAGAGGGGCCTTGTGCAAAGGTGAGTCTGTGTGGAGAGGTGAGTGCCCTGGGCGTGGTCCTGTGTGTGTGCTCCTGTGAGCATGATCCCTGGGTTGGGGTCTTCATGTGGGGAGAGAGGGCATCAAGGGGTACAGGCAGGGCATGGGGGGCAGGAGTGAGGTGAGGCACGGGCACATCTCGGTGCTGGGGGCCATGAGTGCAGGAGGACCCGGCAAAAGCCCTGTAGTGCACTGGCAGCTAGACCCCTAGGTGTTGTGGGCTCAGAGGCCTCACACCAAGAGGCTCCCTCCCAGCTGCTGTCTCCTCGTCTCCTCACTGTAGCCCCTCTCCAGGCCCCACCCTGCCAGGCTGCCTGGTTTGGCAGGCTGGACTCTTTAGCCAGAGGTGCCGTGAGGGGCTGGCTGGGCAGGGGATAGGCCAGCAGATATAGAATATAAGGCTGGGGCCAGCCTGGTGGCGCAGTGGTTAAGTGCGCATGTTCCGCTTCAGCAGCCGGGGTTTGCAGGTTTGGATCCTGGGTGCGGACATGGCACTGCTTGGCATACCATGCTGTGGTAGGCATCCCACATATAAAGTAGAGAAGATGGGCACGGATGTTAGCTCAGGGCCAGTCTTCCTCAGCAAAAAGAGGAGGGATTGGCAGCAGTTAGCTCAGGGCTAATCTTCCTCAAAAAACAAAAAACAAAAAAACACACAAAAACAAGAATATAGGGCCTTCTGGACAAGGGTCTGGGAGACCTGAGTCACTGCTGTCCCCTGCCAGCTGATGGGGTCTACAGACGCACTGGAGGAGGTGGGGGTTGGTGTCCAGACTCTCCACTCCTGCTGTTTCCCAGGCCTGCCTCTCCTGTCCTCCATTCCTCAACTCCCCACCAAGCCTCCTGCACCCAGCCCAGGCTCCAGGCTCATGTGACCGCCCCCTAGGATGGAGAGGGGTTACTAGCTGCCCAGGCATCTTCTAGCAATCCTGCCCCAAGCACACCCTGAGCAGAGGTCCCCCCAGAGTCTGTCCCCCAAAGTGACAGTTGCTGCCGCTGGAGCTGAGCAGGAGATGGAGGGGAAGCTGGAAGGGCCTCCTGAGCATGGGGTGCCCCTCCCTGTGTGCCACCGTGCCTCATGGAGGGGAGGCTCAGGCCCACTCTTGCAAGCCCAGCCTCAGTTGGGGAGGAAGGGCTGTCTCTGGGTGTCGTCCGTGTGGTCTCCAGGGTTAGATGGATAACAGATTGGCTGTTCTTGGGGACCGCCTGTCTGTCAGATCCACTCTGCTACACTGTTGCCTCTCCATCCGCCTCTGTAACATCCTAACACTCTGTGGCCTCTGTCCCCTTTGCTCTCTATCCGGGTAACACTGTAACTCATTCTGAGTCTCCCCTGCCAGCCACACCCACAGTTCTTGGCCTGGCTCTCCCATCTCCCCAGCTGTGTTGGGGCTGGGCCTGGGGTGCCTGCCTACCTCTTGCCAGCTGCTGGGGGTACATCGGAGCCCTCCAGGCCTGGCGCCCGGTGCCAGTCCCTGACAAGGGTGGAGGACCCTCAGGGGGCCAGGTGGGGCTTGTCTGTCCTGGCTGTCAGCGCCCATGATGGATGAGGGGTGGGGCAGGGAGGAGGCTGGACTCCTGCTGCGGAGGGAGGGGGGACTGGCCCCTGGGGACTGCCAGCAGACCCTCTGCTACTGGGGGGCCTGGGTGAGGGCCTCCACCCAGCAGGGTCTTTAAAGGCCCGAAGGCCCAGTACCCTCCCACTCCGCCCAGCACCATGGGCACCCAGGCCTTCCCCGCCGCCCTCTTCCTGCTCTGCCTGACTTCTGAAAGCCTGCAAGGCGGTGAGGGCAGCCGCTGGCTAGACGGCCTGAACAGCTGAGGGTGGGGCTGGGGGTGTAGGGAGAGTGTTGGGTCAGATGCTGGGGCTCTGGAGACAGGGGGGGCAGATGTGTGAAGTCTGGGCTGGGCAGGGTTTTCGGGCACTAGGGGATAGAGGGCTGGGTCCTGACTCCTCCCCATCTCTGGGGTCATTGCCCTGAGTCAGTCCCCCTCCCTTGCTCCCCAGGGCTGCCTCCGTTGTCTCCAGGCCTGGGGAAAGGTAAGTGGGCCCTCCCAGCACTGGAGTCAAGGAAGAGGGCCTGGTCTCTCCCCCCAGGGGTCTGGGAGTTCTCTGTGGGAGAACCCCAGAAATTCCTCAGTTCCAGGATCCAGATGAGGGGCCTAGGAAAGCACGGAGTCCCTCCCTGTCTTTGCGGCAGGCAGCCTGTCCCTGGTCAGTTCAAGGGCAGGGAGCACAGACACCTGCCGCCCTAGGAACGGAGTTGCAGAGTTGCGTTGGGGCAGACTCTAGCTCTGGATGTGAGAACATCAGGCACGGAGGAGGGGCCTGGAGCTGGGTCTTAGGGGGACAGGTTGTGACAGGAAAGGGGAAGGACATCCCTGGGAGCAAGATGGGACAAAGGCCTGGAGGTGGGACAGGAGGGGAGGGAACAAGGCAAGCTGGAGCAGGGCCCGGGGCTGGGGCAGGAGGGGCTGGGTGTCACAGAAAGGTCTGTGGGGTCCTAAGGGTGGGAGAAGGGGCTCCCTCCTGAGATTTGATGCCTCCAGGCTGCAGGAGAGAAAGATTGGGGGGTGGCCAGGAGGATGAGATTTCCAGGAAGGGAGGGGTCCAAAGACCCTCTGAAGTAAGAATGGAGGGGAGAGGACACATGTCCCTGAGGAAGAGGGTGTGGGGGACCTGCCCAGACACCTCCCTCCATGCCGAAGGACCCTTCAGCCTCCGCTGTCCCTGACGCTGGTCTGTTCACCTGGCTCTGTCCTCGCCCCTCCTGTGACCAGAGGGGAAGCTGAGGCCCAGAGAGGGGGTGCACTCTTGCTCTGCAGAGCAGGAGGCGGGTCATACAGATTCAGCCCTCTTTGCCCTCTCCTAAGCCACCCCCCTTCTCCCCGACCCTGTAGGTTTATGGAGCTCAAATGGCTACAGATCAGGTGAAGCTGGCTGAGAGGCAGGCAGGGTGGGGGCAGCCCTGTGTCCTCTAAATGAGGGTGGGGCACCCCTGCTCCTGGCCCCTCCTGCCTGCCCAGGCTCAGCTTCTCATTTTCCCAACAGGCTACGGTCCCCCCAGTGGCCTGGGAGCAGGTAAGGGATGGGCAAGGGGGATTTTGGGGTTAGAGGGCAGCTGTCTCAGAAATTCAAATACCTAGGGACATCACTGACACTTCCCAGGCAGAGAAGCCCCCATGACCCCTTCCTGCAGGCCTCTGTCCTTTTCCCTCCTGCACACACTCCCCTCCCCCCAGGAATCCATCAAGACTGTTCTGGTGTCATCTCATCTGTATACCTTGCCCTGGGCACCCCCAATTCTTTCCTGTCCCTGCTTGTTCCTTGTGTCGGCCCACTAAGCCCCGCCCCAGGGCAAGCAAGCCTGGCTCACTGCGTGTCCCCTGGGCCAGCTGGGAGCAAGCTGGGGGGAGGGGTAGGCGGGTCCTGAGGAGACCCTGAGGGAGAGGATTCTGGGTCCCTCATCTGCTCCCTGGGTTTTCCCCAGGCTCCCAAGGGGGTGTTAAACTTCAGAAGCCAGGCGAGCCCTGCCCAGGGCCAGCTCTCTCTATCTCTCCATCTTTCTCTCACACCCCTCACTTCTATCTGTGCCCCAGGATTCGGGAACGGGAATGGGCTGAGAGCCCAGCCAGGTGAGAATAGTGGGGTCTGGGAGTTGGTCGTCTGTCTCCTTGCCTCCCTCCCAGGCGGGGGGTGGGGGGTTGGTAGGAGGATTGGTGAATGATTGAGGGGGCAGATAGGGAGCCTTCAGGTTTGCTATTTCTGGCTGGGTCCAAGGGTCCTGCATCCCCACCCCAGCTGGGACCCCAAACCTCTCCAGTTCATCCCTCCCCCTCCCCACAGGCCTTCCAGCTCAGAATGGCTATGGAACAGGTAGAGATGAGCCCAGGGTTGGGGGAGCTGAGGCCAGGAGTCTAGGGGCATCCCTGAAATGGGGTCGTCTGAGACCCTCAGTTGATCCCCGTCTCCTTCTCAGGCGCTGGAGGGGGTGTGAGACCCCTCAAGCCAGGTGATAACCCCACCCTACTTGTCTCTCCCCATCTCTATGCCCTGCCCCCCACTGCTCCCTTACTCCCCTCTCACCCTCTCCTGCCCTATCTCCCCAGGGCCTGGGAATGGGAACCAGCTGGGAGCAGGGGCCTTCCCAGGTGTTGCAGCCCAGCCAGGTGAGGTGGGGGAAGAGGGATGGGTATGGACGTGGGGGGGGATACGGCCTGGTCAGGATCAGGAGGGTCTTTTCCCAGACTCCCTGGGGCCGAACTCGTGACTCACAGGAGGTGGAGGGAAGGACCATGAGGGTTCCTGAAGTCTGGTTTGGGAAAGGGAGAACAAGGGTACCCCTGCTTCACCTCCACCTTAGCTGGGAGCCCAAGCACCCCTGCCTCACCCCTCAGCTCAGCATGGCTGTGGAGCCCCAGAAGAGGCTGGGTCCCTGGGGTCCCCTCATCTACTGCATTTCTCTCCTCAGGCGTTGGAGGAGCTGTAAAACCTCAGAAACGAGGTGAGCCCCAGCTCCATGCCCCTCTGTCCACCCGCCATGGTCATCACCGCCTGTCTGCTCCCTTTGAAGCCCCAGCCCCTCCTCCTCATTCTGCCCTCTGGCTGTCTCTCCCCAGGATATGGCAATGGCCTGGGAGCTGGGGCCTTCCCAGGGCTGGGAGCCCAGCCAGGTGAGGACGCCTGGGGCACCGCCCTGGGGTTCAGGAAGGGAGAAGAGCTGGAATCAGGGAATCAGTAGGGGAGAGAGTTGGGTTCTGTGGGGAGGACAAAGGGCTCAGCCTCTCCCCAGGCCTGGGAGGGAGAATGAAACCCGCAAATGAGGGAGAGCCCTGCCCTGGCCCATCTTGGCACTTTCCTGCCATTTCCATCCCAGCCCCCTCTGTGTGCTTGAACCTGCCCAACCCATGGCTTACAGTCCCCACTTCTGTGTCCCCAGGATTTGGGAGCAGAAATGGTTTAGGAGTCAGTGCTTTTCCCGGGGCAGGAGCCCTGCCAGGTGAGGGTGGCTCAGAACAGTGGCCAGGGACCAGGTAGGGGAGGGGGGTGAGAGCTGGGGGCATATGCTTGGGTTTAGGGGTTCAGGGAGTTCCAGGCTCCATCACTTTATCTCTGTCTCTTTCTCAGGAATTGGAGGGATTGTGAAACCCCAAAAACCAGGTGAGTCCTACGCTGTCCCTCTGTCCCTGTCCACCCCTGCTGCCTGGCCTCCCCTTACTCCTTTCTGCTGCCTCCCTAGGATATGCCAACGGGAATGGGATGGGAACCAGGGCCTTCCTGGGAGTTGGAGCCCAGCCAGGTGAGGACACTGGGCCAAGCCAGGTTCTAGGAAGGAGGGGGTGGCTAGGGGAACTCAGGATCAGGAGGGCAGAAAATTGATTTCTGTGAGGAGAGGTGGGGTCTGCATGTGGCTCAGTCACCTGCCTGGTCTTTCTCCAGGCTTGGGAGGGGCCTTGGAACCTCAGAAATCAGGCGAGCCAGAGACCCTGCCCTCCTGTCCCCCATCTTGACTCTGTCCCTGCCCATCCCTGTCCTTGTCTCCTCTCAACCCCAGTCCTCCCACCCCACTCCTCACACTGCTTTCCCTCTCCAGGACACTGCATGGCACTGGCAATGGCCTGGGGGCCCAGCCTAGGAGGGGTGGGTGGTGCTGGGGTGGGTGCTCAGAGGGAGAAGTCAGGGTCCAGCTCACGATCAGTGTTATCCAAGCACCTGCCCTGAGCCAGGCTGCAGCTGGCCACTGCAGATGCTGCGCTGGTCAACCTTGACCAGGCTGCAGACTCGCTGGGCCCAGCCCACAAGCCCAGAACCACACGTGCAGCCACTGTGGGCTGTGTTCAGGACTGGGGTGACCCCATGGGAGGATGGAGGCTGAGGCTGAGAGGGGGCTGGAGGCTTGGGGGTTTTATTCTCGGCAGTGGGATGCCCCCTTGGGGTTTTAAGCAGAACGTGAAAGATCTTGTTAATACCTGAAAAACACTTGGCTCCAGGACTCAGTGGAGCGGAGGAGGAGGATGTGAGGAGGAAGCTGGCGGGTGTTTTCAGGGCTGGGCTGGGCCAGCAGCCAGCATAGGGGTGGGGAAAAATGGTGGCATTTAAGACTTGGCCGGGGGAGGGGGGGGGGTGGGTCTCAGGACCAGATGGCAGCTGTGAGGGGGAGGTCTGGGGGTCCTGCCTCTTTCCTGTCACAGGTCCCCCAGTCACCTCCCCCTACTCCTCTTGTGAATCTATCCAGGCTGAATGGAGGGATGTGAGGGGAGGGCAGGGGTTCAGGGGGCTGAGGTGGGGACTGGGGGCCTTTCCCACTTCAGCAATGCCCAACTTTACTGTGTCACCCCCCACATAGGTCTCGCAGCTCAGAATGGCTTTGGACCAGGTAGAGAGTGGATGGGGGTGGAAGCTGGGAGTAGGGGCTGAATTTCTGGGTGGAGGCTTCAGGGCCCCTCACCTGCTCATCTCTTCCCCAGGCTTTGGAGAGGGTGGAAAACCCCAGAAGCCAGGTGAGCCCCACTCTATCCCAGTCTCTGTCCATTATCACATTCTCTGTCTGCTGCCCCCAAGCCCTGGATCTCTCCTGGTCCCTCTTCCTCTGTCTCCCTAGGATTTGGGAATGGGAATGGGCCAGGAGCCCAACCAGGTGTGGCCCTGGAGCTCTAGGAGTGGGGGGGTCCTTGAGGGGGTAGCTGATATGCGGGCCCAACCCTAGTTGTGAGGGAAGAGGCAGGGTCAGGTAGATGCACAGACAGTCCCCTTCTCTTCCAAGGCCTGGGAGAACTAAAACCCCAGAAGCTAGATGAGACCCGCCCTCCCACCTGGTGTCACAAAACAAACATTCATTCAACAAACATCCAGGGGCCAGCCAGGTGCTGGAGGCAGGCACTCCCAGAGGCTGGGGCAGGCGGGAAGAGGCAGACAGGAAAGGAGCTGAAAGCAACACGGCCAGGCTGCCCACTAGAGGGGAGCCCGGGCCTCCTGGGGAAGAGGAAGCGGAGGCCAGGAGGAGGCTGCTGGCTGTGGCCCACTGAGAAATTGGTGGGTTCTTGAGCTGGGGCATCCAAGAGAGGACCCAAGAGGGTCCAGGCCCTGGAAACGGCTTGGAGGCCAAGGTGACAGGAGCCAGAGCTGACAGCATGTTGTTGGTGAGGGGAAGGGGTCCCCTCAAGGGACTCCCCATCAAGGAGTCCACCTTTCTGGCTGGTTAACTTGGGTGCTGGCAGTGACACCCAATCAGATGGGACCCAGGCAGCTGGGTATGGCATTCAGGCTCTGAAGGGAGGCTGGACCCCAGGGGGAGGTCAAGGACCTGGCTGGGGGTGGGGGCACCGGCTTTGGGGGGAGCCACAGAGAGAACCCAGAACCCCTCTCTTCTCCCACCAGGTCCTGCAGCTCAGAACGGCTATGGACCAGGTAGGGGCGGGCCGGGGTTCTGGGGAGGCCCAGAGGTGGGGGCCGGGTCCCTCACCTGCTCCCTGTCCCCCTACCAGGCTTTGGAGGGGCCGTGAAACCCCAGAAGCCGGGTGAGCCTCCCTCTGCCTCTCTCCACCCCCTAAAACCCTGAGCTCCCCTCCCCCTGTTCACACTCCCACCTTGGTCTGTCCCCCTAGGATTTGGGAACGGCAATGGGCTGGGTGCCCAGCCAGGTGAGACTGGTGGGGTCTGGGGTGGGGGGTATCGCCTCCCACCTCCCTCCAGGCCTTGGAGAGGCAGGACTGGTGAATAACTGAGGGGTGCTGAAAGGAAGCCTCTAGGATCCCAGCTTTCTGGCTTGGTCCAAGAGGGCGGACCTTCACTTCCACCTCAGCAAGACCCCAAATCCCTCCAGCTCACCCTTCCTTTCCCCACAGGCCAGGAAACCCAGAACGAATACGGGGCAGGTAGGAGCAGAGTGGGAGGAGCCTGGGGAGGCCTGCAGATGGGGGCTCCTGAGTCCCTCACCTGCCCCCGTTTCTTCTCCAGGCTTCGGGGGGGGCATGAAGCCCCAGAAGCCAGGTGAGTCCTGCCCTAGTCTTGTCTCTATCCACGTCCCCCTGAAGCCGGAGCACCCCCTGCTCATACCTCCGTCTCTCTCTCCAGGATCTGGGAAAGGGCTAGGAGGGGGCCTCCCTTGGGGCAGGGGCCCAGGCTTCTTAGGGGGAGAGAGGAGGGCAAGGAGCTGGGGCAGGGGCTATGTGTGGAGTAGTGGGGAGTTGGAGGGGTCTGCCTATGGCCTGGAAGGGACGGGAGAGACCCCCCCTCGCACCTTGTCTCTGAGGCCACCGACTCTGCCCTGCCCCCTCCTGAACCCTGCAGACACTGGCCCTCATACCCGCCCCTGCTTTTCCTCCTCAGGATACATTCAGGGAAATGGACTGGGAGCCCAGCCAGGTGAGCGCAGCTGGATGGGGCCGGAGGGGTTGTGAGGGAGGAGAGAAGCAAGAGCTGGGGGCACAGCAGATGGAGGGGTGGGGCCTGGGGGGTAAGGAGAGGCCTGGCAGAGGCAATGTCAGCCTCTCAGCCTCCCCAGGCCTAGGAGGGAGCCAGAAAGTCCAGCGGCCAGGTGAGAGGTGAGAGGAGAGCCATCCTGTCCCTTGTCCCTCTCAGGCCTTTTCTCTTGGCCCCCACCTCCTGCAGACCTAAGTGTATTGTGCTGGGCCTGTGTATGACTCTAAGAGGGGATTGGGGTGTCCAGGGGCACCAAGGACCATGCGGAGAGGAGTGGGAGGCCAGACCAAGGGACTCCAGTGCTGGCCTCACCCCCTCAGCCCCATGGCCATCTTTATCATTCCCCTCTTCTCCCCACAGGCCCTGTGACTCAGAACGGCTATGGACCAGGTAGGGGCGGGCCGGGGTTCTGGGGAGGCCCAGAGGGGGGGGCCGGGTCCCTCACCTGCTCCCTGTCCCCCTACCAGGCTTTGGAGGGGCCGTGAAACCCCAGAAGCCGGGTGAGCCTTCCCCTACCTGTCTTCCTCCCTCCCCAAAACCCTGAGTTCCTCTCCCCCATTCACACTCCCACCTCGGTCTGTCTCCCCAGGATTTGGGAACGGCAATGGGCTGGGTGCCCAGCCAGGTGAGACTGGTGGGGTCTGGGGCGGGGTTCCGCATCTTGGTGTCCTCTCCCGCCTCCCTGCAGGCCTTCGAGGGGCAGGATTGGTGAATGGTTATGAGGGGCTGGAGGAGCCCTTGTTAGGGCTTGGCTCTGAAGGGGGGACCACGGGCCAGACCTTCACCCCCACCTTAGCCAGGGTCCCAAACCCCTGTTCATCCCTCCCTCCCTCACAGGCCTCCCAGCTCAGAATGGCTACCCTGCAGGCCCCCCAGCTCAGAATGGCTACGGAGCAGGTAGTGGGGGGTTGGGAGAGCTGGGGGCTGGGAGAGGAGGAGACAAGAGGGGCCCTGGGGAGGAGATGATCCTCACTGAGACCCTGTTCTGAGAATCCACTCTGGGCTCCTGCCAGACTTGGAGAGGGTGGAGTTGGCGATGAATGGAGGTGGCATGGGGCAGAGGCGGCCCCAGGGCTTTTGGTTCCTAAACTGGGAGGGAAGGGCAGCCCAGTCCCCAGCCTCCTGCACCTCAGCCTCTCCCTCTCTGTCCCCACAGGCCCTCAGGTTCCTATCGGTTACGGACCAGGTAGGGGGGTGGGCGCTGGGGGGCCAGATGCCAGGGTGCTGGGGGAGAGGCCCAGTGGGTGGGTCCTGGGTGCCTCACCTGCTTCCGTCTCTTCTCCAGGCATTGGTGAGGGCATGAAGCTGCAGAAGCCAGGTGAACCCTTTTTCTCTACCCGCTTGTGATACTGAGGTTTATAACAAGAGATGTTTATTTTGTTTCCCTCCCATTTCTGGCACAGAGCTAGCTCCTAAAAGCCTCGGAACTTCCTAAGTGAGGAGGGCGTTAATGGTGTCTTTTGTTGTGTTAATGAGATGACTTTTGGAAAGCCCCTGGGTCACCTAAGGATAGGGGCTGGTTGCCAGGGGAACCCACCTCGTGGTTAGAGGGTTGGAACTTTCAATCCCACCCCTGACCTGTGGGAGGAGGCGGGGCTGGAGAGTGAGTTCAATCACCAATGGCCAATGGGGTAATCAATCATGCCAGCGGCCTGAAAACCCGGAAGGACTGGGATTGGAGAGCTGCTTCTCGAGTTGAGGAGCACGTGGGGATTTGGGGAGAGCAAGAAGCTCCACACCCCTCCCCCATACCTTGCCCTGTGCATCTCTTCCATCTGGCTGTTCCCGAGTTAGATCCTTTTACAATAAACGAGTAATCTAGTAAGTAAAATATTTTCCCGAGTTCTGTGAGCCACTCCCGCAAATTAATCGAACACAAGGAGGGGGTCATGGGAACCTCCCATTTATAGCTGGTGGGTCAGAAGCACGGGTGACAACCTGGACTGGCGATTGGCACCTGAAATGGGTGAGGAGAGGAACGGTCTTGTTGGACTGAGCCCTTAACCTGTGGGATCTGACGCCATCTCCAGGTTAAATAGTGTCAGAATTGAGTTAAATTGTCAGACACCCAGCTGGCTTCTGAGAATTGTTTGGTGGTATTGGAAACCCCCAAAATTGGAATTGGTGTCAGAATTGGACCTCCCCCCACCACGACTCCTCTCTATCCCCAGAAACTGTCTACTTCCCCACCCTGTTCCGCCTCACAACCCCCACCCTGTCTCCCCAGTTTACAGGAACGGGCTGGCAGCCGGAGCCTTCCCAGGCCAAAGGGCCCAGCCAGGTGAAGGAGGCAGCGGGTGGGCCCTGGAGTTCTGGGAAGTGGCGGGGAGGGGGCAAAGGGCCCCATGGGGCAAAGAGGGGTCCTGAGGAAGAGAAGAGGCAGAGTGGGGTCTCCCCCAGCCAGCTGCTGCTCTCCTATCTGCTCTTCCTCCCAGGATCCCCGCCAGGGGCCGGGCTGCAAATCCCAGCAGGTGAGGGCAGTGAGGGCCCTGTCGGGGAGGGAGGCCTCCTTACTAGGGCGGGGCCTGGTTTGAAGCGGCCTCTGTCTCTCCTGCAGGTCTGGGAGAGGGTGTGAAACCTCAGAAGCCAGGCGAGTGAGACCCCCGCATCTCTGTCCTGCGCCTCCTCCTGCCTCACCTTCCACACCCCCTTCCCTAAATACTGCCCCTCATCTCCCTGCTTTCCTCTCCAGGATATGGCAACGGAAACGGGCTGGGGGCCCAGCCAGGTGAGGCTTCTGGGGCTGGAAGGGTGTGGCAAGGAGGGAGGTGGAGGGGATGTTGCTGGAAGGCGGAGGGGCTGGGTGGGCAAACAGCAGGAACCATGTCAGGTGGCTCTGTCACCTGTCACCACAGGAGCTTGTGGCTCCTGGGAGCTGGGGTTTTCCTGACCTGGCCAATGACCTCTCTTGGAACCTGTGTCTGCCTTAGAAGCCACCGCAGGCTGATGACTTGGCCAGGCTAAGTCCAGGAGGGCAGCCTGGGGTGGGTGCTGGCCTGCGCTCAGTGCTCTGTCCCTCCCCCGTCCACATCCCTGCAATGGGAGGGGCCCTTCACTGCTTCTCCCCAGGCCTCCCCCTCTGGGGAGCTGTTAAGATAAAAGGGGTGGTTGGGGCCTGAATTCCCAGCTCCCCCCCACCCTGTGCAGAATGGCAATTTCCCAGGTCAGTGTGGAGGGGGGACATTGGGGGTACCCGTCCCTGGAGGAGCTGGGCCTGCCTGGGCAGCTCAGAAGCCCCTGTGCCCATTCTCCAGCTGAGACAGAGCCTTGTCACAGTGAGCTAGTTGAGGGAAAGCTGAACTCTGGTCCTGAGACCCCATGTAACCTCCAATATGGCAGCTCCCCCCAGCCCCTGCCCCCATGGCAGGCTGCAGCATTCCCAACCCACCCTGCCTCGGGCTCACTCCTGTCCCCTGGCTTTCTTCCTAGCACCAACTGCAGCCATCCAGTGGGGACTGAAACCTCAGAAAGCAGGTGTGAGTCTGTCTGCTCCCTGTCCCCATGCCAGATCAGGGTCACTCCTGCAACACTCTTGTTCCCTAGCTGCCTCAGCTGTTTGGGCACCACAAGGCCAGGAAGTCCCTCCCTGAGCCTACCCTCACTCTCTGTTGCTGCTTTCTAAGCTCATTTCTTCTGTTCTGTTCTTTGTGGATAGGGAGAATGCCTTCTTCCTCCTCAGAGTCCCTAAGGTCCACATGTGGCCCCCAAGGAGTTAGGGAAAGTCTGGGTCCTCCCGTCTGATCTCCATTCTCTTCACAGGGTACCAGCCTCTGAATGGCTATGGACCAGGAGCAGAAGTGGGTGAGTCTGAGTTCTCCCCTTCCTTACCCTCCCCTCCCTTCCGTCAGCTTCGGATGAAGGGACCAAAGACTGCAGCTGTCTCCAACCCCCCATCTCTGACCCCTGTTTCCTCTCCTCCAGGCTTTGGTGGTGGCCTTCAGCCCCAGAAAGTCGGTGAGCCCCCCGGGCCCCCATCTTGGGCATGAGCTGGCATCTTCCTCATGGCGAGTCCTCCTTGTTGCTGTCTCTCGCCGTGTCTGTCTCTCTCTTTCCTTATTCACCCAGTGCATATTGACTATGCACAGTGGTGGCCAGAACCAGGTGCAGTGTCTCAGGCAAGGGTGGAATGACAGACTGAGGCTGCCTAGAGGGAGGTTGGGGAGGCTTCTGGAAGGTGGGACCCCAGAGGTTGTACGGGGTTAGCTGGCTGACGGTGGGGAAAGGTGCGAGGTCCTCTCAGGTCATCTCTGAGTCGGTCTGTCTCACCACGAGGAGTCCTCCTGGTCTGTCAGTACTGCCCCCCAGCCCCTCCCTAACCTCTCTCCTGCAGGGTTTGGTTACTGGAATGGTGGTCTGGGAGCTGGGGTCTTCCCTGAGGCCCACCCGCAGCCAGGTGCCTGGGGGTGGGGTGGGGTGGGAGGCCCAGGCTCAGGGGCTGCTCCTGCCTCTGACCTTCTTTTTTCTCCTCCAGGGTTCCCTGGGGCCAATGGCTTTAGGAATGGTGAGTTGGCCCCAGGGGACAGTGCAGGGGTGAGGGGAAAGGACGTCCAGGGGCTGGGCAGGAATGGCTTGGATCTCTTGCAGGGTATGAGGAGGAAGTGCTTGTGGACTCCAGAGCAGCAGCTCCAGCCCCTGAAGGAAATGGTAAGAAATGAGTGTTCAGGGAGCAGAGAGAACCCCGGTAAGCAAGCGTTGCAGGGACCAGGCCAAGTGGGCGGGGGATCCGATGTCTGGGGAGGACCAGGGCATGCTGGATGTCCAGGTCCAGTGAGCAGGGTGCCCATGCCAGCTTTCCTCCTGCAGGTCAGGCCGCTTCCCTGAGGGGCTTTCCCTGGCCCTCCCTCCAGCCCTGGGGAGCTGCCCTGAAGCCTGGATATGCTGCTGGAGGCACATATCCAGGGGTCAGCAGCCAGCCAGGTAATGGGGTGTGTGGAAGAGTGCTGTGGGGGGTCAGGGGTGGCACTGGGGGGCTGGGTCCTGGGCCCAGGCCCACCCCACAGCCCTGCAGAGATAGAGGGGTGGCACTGGTGGCAGAGGAAGACAGGAGGGAATAGGCAGGAAAGGGTGGGGCTGGAGGAGAGGCAGGTGGAGCAGGGGCCCTGAGCAGGAACCTGGACACTAGACCAAGATGGGGAGGTGACAGAGTTGGAAGGCGGACCATCGGGGACTCAGTGCTCCCACCTTCTGTCCCTCCCTCCAGGGCCCTATGGGCAACTGAGGCCAGACCTGGGCCCCGGGCCTTTCGGTGAGTGGGGGTCTCCCAGGGCCTGGGGTGAAATTGGGGTGGGCAGGAGGACTCTGAAGTCCTCTGGTGACCCAGGTGCCCTGCCTTGTGCACCTTAGGGGGCCCTGAGGTGAAGAGAGACATCAGTGACCTGCTGGGAAATGGCTATGGAGGTGAGAGGGAGCACATTGGCCCAGTCCCCTACTCGCCCCATGCCACCATTGTCAGCCCTCCAGGCTGCACTGGGTCCCCAGCCCTTGGGAGAGAGAGCAGGCTCTCAGGCCACCTGTAGGCATCTGCTGAGTGACTGACCTCAGAGACCAGAGGAAGGAGAGGGCTCAGGTCCCCTGGGAAGTGAGGAGGGGGCCAGACCTCACCAGCGCTCTGCTCTCCCTCTTCCCAGGCCGCTGCCCTCTTGGGAAATGCTAAGCACTGGAGCCCATCCCCCACCCATCCTGAGCGCCTCTGGGCAGAGCCTGGGCAGCCAGGCAAGGATGGCCAGACCCTCAGGCTCAGCCTCTGGCCCGGCTGAAGTATTAATAAAGGCAGTGTGCTTCCCTCTTTGCCTCTGTGTGCCGTGGGGGCAGGGATCAGCTGGCTGGGGTGGGGCACCTGGGCCTGTAGCCTCCACCCAGCACCTCCTTCCATTCATTCATTCATTCATTCATTCAACAAACGTCAATGTGGCTGTGTGCCAGGGCTGTACTCCAAGGGGAGAGGTGTGAGAACAGAACACACTCAGCCCTGCCCTTGGGGAGGGAGCATCGCTGGGTCACAATCTAGTGGGGGAACCACATCCATTTAGGGGACCTGTGCATTAACTGTGTTTTAATTTATAATCAATGTATTAAAGTTATTAAAGTAAAAATCTCATTTTCCTGAAGCCTTTACACTTGTCTTCTAGATGTCACTGTACTGATTTATCTTATAATTTGGATATAGAACTTCCCCATTCTTTGATTAATGCTCAGTTAGATTAGAAATCGACAGATCGACTTCCCCCCAAATATGCAGCATGCCCTACAAGCCTGATGAACTTTCAATTCCCTTAGACATGTCAAACAATTGCACACATAATCTACTTGACCTCTCAATGGAGCGGAGGGGTGCAGATCCAACCAGAAACTTCTCCCTAAGCACTTACAGGGCTCCTGGAAAGGAATAAAC
This sequence comes from Equus quagga, assembly GCF_021613505.1. Lineage (NCBI taxonomy): Eukaryota > Metazoa > Chordata > Mammalia > Perissodactyla > Equidae > Equus > Equus quagga. The sequence goes on from NC_060273.1 coordinate 2,761,151, forward strand.
CAGACATTTAACATCTCAGATTACTGAGTGTGTTCAAACATCTTAAAAAGCCGTTACTAATCAAGTTTCAGGATCAGTGCTACTGGATCACTTCGTTTTCCCATCCCATGATTACAAATTTACTCACCCGGAAATATGGAAGCAAACTGCTTTCCTAGGCTGGGTCCCGAGTGGAGGTTGTAAAATTGGGGATTGACCTACTGTTCTGAGCTTTGACCTAAAGCCTGGCGGGTCCCTGAACCAGTCTCTCCGAGCCTCCGTGTTCTGAGCTGTGCCTTTCCAGGCCCACACCTCTTCTTGCAGCCTGGTTAAGTTTTAACTGAAGAACCGATGGGATTTGGCACCCTATAAGGAACTCAGCTCAACTTCCTATTGGCTTGATTTACAATAGCGGGATTTCGGTGCAGGCCCAAACCTCACCACAATATGCACAAGGTTTTGGGTTGATCAACCTTTAGGAGTTTCTATAAACATTATTGGAACTCCAGCCTGATTTCTCTTAGCCTACCTCATTTGATTTGCTCTATTTGAGAATCATCACAGACTTTTGCTTTTTCACAAAACTACTAATTCTTTAAAAGTATCCAAATAGTCTTATCTTTCTCTGCCCCCAGGCATGGAATAAACCACATCTTTTTACCGGAGGACAGGATTAGAGGCCAACATCTGGGCTCAGGAGACATTGAGCAGACTGTCTCAGTGAGGGCAGTGGGTGATGTCCTTCCTAACCCACGTAGAAATGCTCTAATATTCTTCTAATATAGGTTTCTATATTCCGATTTTAAAAAGACTGACCACTTTCTCCTTTTTTCAGATTCTCACCCACCTGTCATTTATAACCGTTCTTAGCAACGTTGCCACAAATGCTACATGTCATCAAACTTTGCTTTTGAATTATGATATCGTTTCATCTCTTCTTTAAGGAAATTGAAGGGAAATCTGTGTGGGTCTTGAACCACACCCAGGCGCATCAGTCTGGAAACACTAGGGCAGACCCCAAAAGAGGAGAGCCACACACTCTCTACTCATTGGCCGCTGCAGGGGGGCGCGGCGGGGCGGGGCACGGCAGCCATGGGGACGCCGCGGCTCAGGGGACCCTCAGGCCGGGCCAGGTGGGGGCGCCCACTGCGCGGGTGCAGAGCCTGGTCTCAGGACTAGTGGAGGGTGGGGCCTGTGGCACCACGGGGCACCGTGATTGGTTGAGAGCAGGGGAGGGCGGGAAGAAGAACTTGACAGAGAGCGCTGCTGCCTTTGACTGGCTGCCAGCGGGGAGCTCGTGACAGCCGGAGGGAGAGACGCGCCCGCAGCCAGCGCACTGGCCCTTGATTGGCTGGGGCGCGGCGGAGCGCGGCTCCGATTGGCTGGGCCGTCTGCCGCGCCGCGCGTGGCCTCCCACCGAGGAACCGGACTGCCGCGGGAGGCGCGCGCCAGGCCCGGGAGCGGCGGCAGCCAAGCTGGCGGCGCGGCTCCCCCGCTCCCGCTCGCACCCGCGGCTCGCCCGCGTCCGTGCCCACTCGCGGCGGGGCCGGGCCCGCGCGTCGCTGTCGCTGACCCCGCCGCCCGCGCCGTCCCTGCCCCACCCGCCGCTGCCTGGCCTGCC